>NC_034414.1:39364788-39577580 GCF_002078875.1 Numida meleagris
GGCCGGGCCGGGAGCGCTGCGGGGATCCCACCCCCACCCCGAGTGCGGGTCGGAGCGGGGCCGCTGCCTCCCCCCCTCGGCCCGGCCGGGCTGTGCGTGACGGCTGCCTTCGGGGAAGCGGTAGAGCCCCCGCGGGGGTGGCGAGGAGCAGCCCCTGTGGCGGTGGGCGCCCGCCCCCGCTGCGCTCCACCTGCCGCAGGTGGAGGTCTGCGCTCCCCCAGCGCCGTGCGGGCAGCGCTCCCGGCTCGTGCCCAGGGAAGGAGAAGGGCCCTGCGAGCCCCTCTGCCCGGTCCCCAGCCTGCTGTAGCACTCAGGCACAGAGTTGAATGGAAGTTGCATTCTTTTGCACGATCTGCTCCGGGAGGCACTTTTCTTTTTCCATACAGAGGAAATAGGTTTGAGAGCAAATCGGGGGAAAGGGAGAAATACCAAGAGAGCAAGAGCCCCATTATGTTTCCATTTTCCTTTAATGAAGGCCCTGTGGAGGTGTATTTGAAAACACAGGGTCTCCTATGCCTTCAAGGAGGGTGAGAACACAGCGCTGGCTGCTTCCAGGGCCATATGCAGCGTATGGTGGCCAATGAAATGGGGCCTGGCTCGTTCTGTTGCTTGTCTTGGCAGCCAGCTTCATGGCTTGTGTTACCAGCCCTGGAACACAACCACTGCCAAACCGTGTGTGTGTGTGTGTGTGTGTGTGTGTGTGTTTGGACTCGGAGCTCAGCAGAAACAAATGCTCCAGCAGCTCAGACCCAGATTTTTTAGCTAGTTTTGAGACAGCTTGCATGAAGAACTCTATGTGGAGGCCACTGCCAGTGCTGCTCTGGGAATTGGCTGGTTAGTGCTTTTGAGGGACATCTGGGAATACTGATTGTTGGAGTTCACATCCTCAGTATGACTCCTGGTGATTCAAAAATGAGAAAAGCTGTCCGTGTGGGGGTGAGTGCGTGGGTGGGAGCTGCTGTCCGAGCCATCCCTGTGTCAGGCAGTGACTGGCTGTTGGTTCCTTGGGTCCCTGGGATTTAACGAGGTCAGCCGGGAGCTAACTGCAGGTTGCTGCTCTGCTCTTCACCATGGATGCTTCTCCCTCCTCTGTACAGCTGAGCATGACCTTCCCTACAGGATGCAGTGGTCTCTGCACTGTGCTTCTAGCTGCAGAGCAGCAGACCTTCCCTCCTGCTTGCTGTGCCCTCCATTGCTGCAGTGTGCTCCGCTGCACTGCTCAGAGCGGTGCTGAGCATCTGCTGTGCACTCTCCTTAGCTATGCTGACATTTGCTGCTTCAGCTGCATGGCCTGGGCCAGGTACCTGACAGCACGCAGCGCTGTGAGCATGTGAAGCTCTTAGGAGCTCCTCTCCCTGCAGGAGGCTGTGTCTTGTCATCTTGGCTACCCCAGGACCAGGGCAGGGGGGAGCTGCCGTGTGTAGCATCCTGCACATGTCCCACAGTGGGAGCCCAGCATGGGGCAGGCACAGCAGGCCTGGTGCTGTCTGTCTGGGCTGCTTGCATGGGTTGCTGTGTTGCACTGTCTGTCCACATATCAACCCAGCACTGCAGGCTGTTTGATGTGCAGTGGGAGCTGCAGATCTGTGTAAGCCTCTGCTGAGCAGGGCTACTGCAAACTAGCTGTAGCTGTGACCAGCATAGCTGGCTGTGCGAGCATTCAGAACGTAGCTTTGTGGAATTTGTAGCCCTCCTTGTCCCCTGAGGTTGGAGCTCTGTGCCTGAGGAGAGTTGTTTCTTGAGGAAGATTCCAGCCCTGCCCATATGTGGCTGTAGAAGGCCGTGGGCGATGTTAACACATCTGCTGTTCACCTCCATGTCTGAGCTGTAACCTGGCACAGGTCAGCGCATTCCGTCCTCCCCGAATCCATTTGAACTGCTCTAAGCAGGAATAGGACAGCTTTTACCCTGGCGCTCAGTACTGCCCACCAGTGTGCAGTGTGGCACTGTAAATGTCGGCCACAAATGTATGCTCCAAAGACAAATAATTAATTGCAGTAGCTGCAAGGAGTCTTGCTGTGCTAGGTGCTGTGCAACCCCCTGCTGCTACAGGTTGCTTCAAGTCAATCACTGCATTGCGGTGGCAGGGGTATACCATCATGCTAATCCATAGCTTTTTACTGCCCTGAGAAGGGATGGAGTAAAATGCCGTGGAAGGTGGAGGAATGCAAGCTGGCTGCTTTGCTAGTGGCAAAGAGGGGCTTATTTCTAAAGTTGAGGACTGATTTCTCCCCTCATAATGGGAATAAGTCACAGCATCAGAGAGATGTGGGGCCTGGTGGTGCAGTGCAGCGGGGGGGGGCTGCAGCATGGCAGGAGGCTGTGTGCACCGGCATGCCCCTGGGCACAGTGCAGGGAGATGTGTGCCCCCCTGATGGAGGAGAGCAGGGAGGCAGCAAGGTCAGCACTGCTGTCAGAAAGCTTTTCACAGCCTTCTGACTGGGAATGACTCGGGCGTTCACACTGCCATCTGTGTGCATCTCGGTGCTCAGAGCTGAGCCAGGCCATTCCCACTCAAGAAGTGGGTTTAGAGTTCCACCTCCTGACGATCTGTCCTTCAAAGCTCCTTCCTCTCCTTAGCATTGGCCCTGCAGTCTGCTTGCTGCAGCTCAGTAGTCTGAGGGATGAACTGTTACACAGTAGGGTGTACACAGACCCTGCAGTACTCTGCCCACCTTGCAGGGTTACCCATGGGAGGGAGGAATGGGGTAGGCCGCTGGGGGTGTCTGGGAGGGGCACTGGTGCTGCTTTGGCCTTGCAAACCCAGGGCCCGGTTGCAGGAGCTGTCTGTTCCTTGGAGATGGTAGTTAAGCATGGTGGCAGCATGGCACTGCAGTGTCTGGCTCACAGAAATAGAATGCAGATTCATGGTAAGCCATGCTGTAGCCATGCCTCATACTGGTATTCAGGCAAAGGGGAATTTCCTTGAATGCTGTGTAACACTCGTTAATCCTATAGCCTTGCTAGACAGGGGGCAGGCACAGTTCAACCCAGTGGGTGTCACTGCAGTGCTTTGGGACACTGCAAATGTTGGGTTCCTCTGCATCACTGGGTTCAGCAGATGAATGAACAAATGCACAGTGATGGTTAAAGGCCATGTTTGCAAGCAGTAGTACATGGGCAGCTGAAAGGACAGGTTGCAACCAATGGGTTTGGCTGCTGTTGTGTTTTGATGGTTGGCAAATAACCTTGATACTGATCGCTGTGGCCTTTGGCACTGGAAGTTATTACTCTTAAAAAATACAGACCAGGAGAAGCCAGGCAGTGCCGTACCACAGGTCACCCCACAGCCTATGTCAAACCAGGTGTGCTGTGCAAATCCCAGTCCCCTGGGAATGGGAGCAGTTCGCATTCTAGACAGCAGAAGAAAAAAAGTGGCTGCATTCTCCTGGCACTGGGAATGTGAGGTAGTGTTTTTTTGCCTTCAGCTCTGTAGTGCTTCACGCTGGGTGCTGAACCTTGAAGTGAAAGTGTTTCTGGGCTCCAGTGACCCTCAGCCCCCTGCAGCCTCCCCTGCCAGATGTGCCCAGATGGGAAGAAGCAAGTGAGCATGCTTCAGAGAAAGTGATAGCAAATTGCTCTGTCTTTGCTTAGAAAGTTGCATTCTTGAGGCATGAGAAGTTGGGCATGTCAGGAAAGGGCTTTCCTATAAATCATCCTTCTGCCAACGAGAAGGAACTGGAAGGATGCGATGTACGTACAGACCGAGCAAACTTAATAGCCAGGAGCTATAACAGTAAAAAATGACAGTAAAGCCATAGTACATTGTACGGGCCAAATGTTGCTTCTCATGGATGGCAGCATTACTTCTGATCTCCAGAGCAGGGTTCTTGCCTGCTGGCCACGAGCAGGTGAAGGGCTGATTGCTGTGACGTAGATGCTCCAAGGCTGTACGTACAAATGGTAATAGTATGGGAAGTGCTGATGTACTGATGAAGAGATCAAAGATGCTTGTGTGGTGGCTGGTGGACTTTGGCAGGTGTCCTGTGCATGGCAGCTACTGGGCAGTGGCAGACACCCAGGTGGAGCCTGGCTGGGAGCAGCGGGCAGGCAGAGCCTCGGCTCTGCAGGCAGCAGGGAGCGCTGGCAGGGCAGGCTTGGCCTTATCGCTGTGCTTTTTGTTGTGGGCAGAAGAGAAACATGCTGGTATTTACCGAGCGGCAAAAGCCCAGGTTGGCAGTGTTATGTGCTGGTCTGGGTACAGGAAGGGTTGCTTGTTCAACCACTGCAGTTGTCAGAGTGCAGTACAGCTTGTGTTGGAAGAAACCATGACTTACAGCCAGCATCTTAACAAGAGACTGAAAATCAGATTGTAAGCAGCTCCCACCATCACTGAGGGAGCTGTCAGCGCTGATAAGACAGCAATAGCAATCTAAATTGAAGTGTGGCTGTCAGAACCTGCTTTGTGATGCTGTGGTCCTCTCTGCATGATGATGCAACAGTCGCAGCGGATTTGTAAAGAAGCAAACAGCACACTTGGGTGAGTGAGGGTGCATAGAATGGACCTGGGGAACAGTGGGTACAAATTAAGGCTGCTTCTGTACAGAGAAATGAATGTATGACTTCTGCACAAGTGGGCATTCCTGTGCCAGGTTTAGTCTGTGGGTAAGAATAGCACTGAGGAGGTGGCAGAGAGGCATGAATGTAGGCTAGCACGTGGAGTACAGCCCTCGGGGACCTGGGCTGCATGGATTGTGCCTACACTCATTAGATTTATGCTGTAACTGCTATGCTAATATCAGCTCCTTCAAAAAAAAAAAAGCAACAAAAAAACCCCAACCCTCAGTCACCAAAAAAGCAGCAGCAAAATCAGCATGGAGGAAAAAAACCAAAGCCCTCAAGCAAATGAAGACTTGAACTGTAGGAAAAAGAACAGGAGGGGATGCGGGGACAGTGCCACTGAGGCGCTGAGCAAAGGTGTGGGACAGCAGCAGCTCAGTGAAGCTCCTTCCCATGAGGGAGCTGGTCCCAGGAAAGACCAGACCCCGGCAATAGGAGGAAAACAGGGAGCACTGCGTGCTGCCTTGAGCACAGTGCTGAATCGGCTGGGGTCAAACTGCTGACCTGAAAGGCACGGCTGGGGAGAAAGGACAGAACCGTACATCACTGATGCTGAAAGGTACAGTAAGAAGGGTGAGGAAAGGAAACTGTACTGTTGTCAGCTTTCTAGAGATGTGAGTGCAGATAAAATAACTGAACTTGCCAATAGAGCGTGGGTCTGAGATTACAGAGAGAGCGGTTCCAAAGCAAGGATGCAAAAGTGACTGTGGTGATTAGGAGCATTTACAGACAATTCAGCCAAAGGTCAGACCGCGTTACAGCACTTGCTGGGACAAGGAGCATAGGAGAAGAGCTGGAGGAGTACGAGCTGAATGTTGAGCTGTGGAATGAATCGTGTGCTGCCCAGATCTGTGCTGTAAGGTTAGTTGCTGAAGCGAGCACTGAATTACACAAGCTGCTCGTGTTAAGCTGACATTCTAGGAAAGCCTTCTCTGTCTCATCGTTAACTGTGAAGCAACATCTTGAGATGTTGTGGCACAATAAATAGCATTGGGGCAGAACGCGCAGCCTCAGTGAATGTAAACTTGAGAAGCTGGCATCATGTGGATAGCAGTGTTAGATGTAAGACTACACACGTTCTGTTTCTCATCACTGCTTTGCTATTGGCTTTATTGTGCAAGCGCATAGCTGATGCAGTGTGGGAATTGTGTGGTTTAGCAGTGGGACACCAGCAAGCTAGGTGTTACTGATGGCACAACTTCTCTCAGCTCATGTGGGGAGACAGCTGAAAGATTGCTTGGTATGGAGAAAAAAGTTAGTGTTAACGTGTTAATAATAAGTTATGAACAGAACAGATCTAGTAAGAATCCCAGCTAAAGCACAGTGTTAGAAAGTGGGTAGAAGTGGGTTGGTTCTTTTTCCTTAGAAATAACAAACACTGCGAGGAAGTATCCAGAGAGGAATTACAGACTGGCAGTGTACCAGCTGTATTCCTCATGTTCAGCAAGGTCTGGTTATTGAAAAACTACAGCTTAAAGGTCAAACTCAGATCCTGAACTTCGAAGTTCTGTCTGCCCTAACACGTGAATGTGGTAGAAATATGCTGGAGCTACAGGCAGGTTTGTCAGCATCTTCCAGAGTAACGCCTCAGAAGTAAGACCAACTATTAAATAAAATGACATACTTTGGCATTTTTAACGTGATTGGAGTATAACTCCTTACCTCTAGTGTTGTGCAGGAAAGATGGAAGTATCCGATACTTGGGTTGGAACAAAGTAGTTGAAGGAAAGAATCCCTGCAATCAGCAGTGAGTGGCATGCCTGGGGTTGGGGGCATCAAGGGCTGGGCTGGATTAGTTCTCACTCCCCCCTGCTCTGCAGACAGATGGCATCTTTCCCCATTCCTGTATTCTGTGGTTGCAACCCTGCTGGGAATGGTTTACATTCCTCTCCAAGGTCTAACTTGACTCTTGGCGGTTCTCAGCGTGCTCCTGAGCTTCCTGACTCCTAAGCAGGATCTCACTTGGAGGAGTCATTTTCTTCTTTCTCACTTAGTTCTCAGCTCATTTTGATATGCAGGTTCGCGTTCTTCCAGGTGGCTTCTAATGCTTTGGTTTGAACAGCTTCAGGTTTACTTTACACAGCCATGTGTGCGATGGGTGCTTTGCTACTGTGGTTACTGGGTCCAGGATAAGTTTTTAGTGTCAGGTGGGTATTGGGCTAGCTCCTTCACTTGGGCTGTCTCAAGGCACATTAAGATCAGAGGCAGAGGGAAAAGGTGGGTCAGATAAAACGCAGTGTTTTCCCCAATCTTCAGCCAGCCCTCCCAGGGAAGCTGCTCAGACTGGAGTGCAGGGTCACACTCAGTGGTCAGGTCATCCCACAGACTGGAAAAAAATCCAAATCTCTCCTCCCTCCTTATTTCAGAAATTACAGTGACCATGAATTCTGTGTAGTGCAGGACCTGCGCTGTCCAGCCCAGCGTGTAGGTGCTGTTGGCTGTGTGTCATGGTGCAATGCAATGAATTAAATCCAGTCCCCCAAGTCCAGTTTGAATTTAAGCATCCAGCACTGGACTCAAGTCAGATCTCAGCCTGAAACATATGAAAAGGTGATCCAAGGCCCCAGATTAATGTGAGCTAGAGCAACTCACACAGTATTTGCAGGAGGCAGGCTTTGCGATTCAGGTACTTCTGCCTCTGATTTCTGTTGGTTTTGTTATGCCCAGACTGTACAAGTCAGGGGTGGATGAGAGGGACAGTTCCTGAGGAAGGTAACAGGGATTTAGGCACATACCTCCTTGCCTTTGGTTGCCTGGAGCACAGCCTAGTGCAGGATGGTGCCTGCTTTGTGGATGCCTTTAGCTACATGTGGGCCTGAAGGGCACGCAGGGAGGTGGCCGCAGCTTGTAGCGCTGCAAGCGACCGTGTCCTGGCACTGTGCAATGCAGCCACTGCAAACATGGAATTACAGCTGTTTGCTTGAGAGATTGCTGCAGAAGAGTGAATGCTTTGGATTGTTTTAGGTCTCTGCAATCTCAGTGAGTTGACATGTGGTCTTTTCTGAGGTCAAGTGTCACTACCAGGTATTTTCTCTTTCTCTTTTATGGCCAAATGGGCAGGAGTCTGTTTCTCAGGTAGTATTGCTTTCCTTCAGAAGTTACTCGTCAGCCTGACAAAGAGCAGGTGGGAGAGACAGGAGACATGTCCCTGTGCAGATCACTCCCCCTAGCCCAGCGTTCCCGCTGCATACCAGCACTGCCCTTTCTCATTGCTCCTGAAGGGTGACCAGAGCAGCAGAGGCCTTGCTTCCCTCTCACTGCATGCCACTGCCTCTTTACGGTAACCATGTTGCTGCATTTGCTTACCATGCTGTTTGTGAAGTGCTGTTGATTGCCACTGCTGCCTGCCGAGCACACTCTGCAGGACAGCTTGCGCTGACACCTGGATCTCCTTGGCGGCAGGTTAGAGCAAATGACAGCTCACAGCATATAGCAGAAGCACGCTCTGATGCAAATCCCTTGCTCTGTCACACCAGGATGGCTTGCATGGCACCCATGCCAGGAGATGCGCAGCTTTCATTTGCCTCTCTGCTCTGGACTAACCTGTACGATTGGCTTTCCTTCCCATTCATTCCTCATCTCCTGTTCTCTGGCATTAACAAATACACCAGGTAAACTCCTGGGCAGGAAGACGTGCCAGTGCCAAGAAAAATGTAGTGTCCCTGTTTCTGGTGATTAACACTTCAGCTTGCTCCTGCTGACCCTGCTCTAGCAGGGGTTGGACTAGGTGACCCCAGAAGTCCCTCCCACCTCAAGTATTCTGTACTCAGTGATCCATCACTCGTGTCTTGCATGCAGCTTTACAAGGGTTTGTGGCCTGGTGGCAATGCAGTTCTGTCAGCCGGAGTGGCCAGTGCAGAGCAACTGTGGCAGCTGTCCTGGAAATGTGTGTGTGTGCCTGCTTAGCACGGCTGTGGTGCCTGGACCAAACATCTGCATTACTCCTTGCCTGCTCTCCCAGTGGCTGAAAGCAGATGCTTCAGAAAGAGCTGGGCGA
This sequence comes from Numida meleagris, assembly GCF_002078875.1. Taxonomy (NCBI): domain Eukaryota; kingdom Metazoa; phylum Chordata; class Aves; order Galliformes; family Numididae; genus Numida; species Numida meleagris. The sequence continues at coordinate 39,373,346 of NC_034414.1, forward strand.
GCGCACATTACTCTGGACTTAACGCATCTCCTGGCTCTGGCAGTCTGTGCTGTCAGAGCTTCCATCGCTTTGCACAAATGCTTGTTGAATCCTGCGTTGTGACCGGCCCCAGTGGTGGCTCTGTGGGGTCTTAGTTCCACTTGTTAGCCAGTTCCTGTGTCTTCACAGCTCTCTGGGAGCTGAGGCCACAGTCCGTCTGCCTCCTGGTGCAGGCGTAGGATGGTGTTGCTGCTCCAAGGCTCCCCAAGTGTGCTGGTATCGGTCTGGCTGGACAGAGCAGCACAGGAACACGGTGGCACATGGTTGTGTTGAGGGTGCGGGAGAAAAATGCTTGCTGAGTGGACAGAAGTGACTCTGCATGTTGTAAGTGGGTCACTTGAGGGTGTCCCACGCCTGTTACGCAAGCAGAGACGTACTTACGCTGTAACTGACAGCCACCTGCTCCCTTTGCTTTTTGGCTGGTACTGCAGCTCCAGCTCTGCAGGCTTCTCATTTTAGGTCTGATTTTACTTTCTTAGCCACTCGTTCTTCACGTTTCCTGGTAACCCCCTTTCTTCTGCCTGTAAGTGACTTGCCAAAACTTGTCCCAGTGCTATTCTTGCCCAAGCTGTACTTTTTTTCTTTTCTGATAGAAGCAGCTTTTTGCACGTTGCTCCATTTCCCCTCCCCTCCAGCCTTTGTTTCCTTGTGTTTGTGCTGGGAGATGTTTGCTCAGTAGCAGGCTTTTCTCTCAGCAGCTTTTCATTGTTCTGTCCTTGATCCCAGTGTGCTGTGCCCCTGGTCAGCAGGCTCAGCCTTTCCAAGGCGCTCAGCCTGAGGCACGTTGTGGTCCTCATAATGCCATTTGCTCCTTGTCCACTACCTACTAATTCACCAACGCTCAGTAAAGAGCAAACCGCAATCTTCTACACTACTGAGAAAGGTTTTGCAAAACCAATAGTCCATGGGACCACATCACTGCTTATCTTCTAAGTCACTGCAGCCAGCTCATGTTTTGCTGGTGCTTTGCCTCTCAGGTCTCTTCTCTTCATCTGCAGGTCAGTAGCATATCCTTCCTCGCACAGGATTCATATATTTCTGTAACCCAGGTTCTGCTCAGTCCTTGCCTTTGCCATCCCCAGGGAAGAGTAGCCACTTCCCCTGGGGCTGCAAAATAAGAATCACAGAAGGGCTTGGGTTGGAAGGAACCTTAAAGTCCCCCTGAGCCCCAACCTGCTCAGTGGGCAGGGCTGCCCCTCACCAGCTCAGCTGGCCAGGGCCCCATCCAACCTGGCCTTGAGCCCCTCCACGGATGGGGCACCCACAGCTTCTCTGGGCAGCAGTGCCAGTGCCTCACTGCCCTCTGAGTGAAAAAATTTCCCCTCAACATCTAACCTAAATCTACTCTCTTCTAGTTTCAAGCCATTCCTGCTTGTCCTGTTGCTATCAGACCATGTAAAAAGTTGGTCTTCCTCCTGCTTGTAAGCTCCCTTCTCTTCTGCAGGCTGAACAAGCCCAGATCCATGAACCTTTCCTCACAAGAAAGGTGCTCCAGCCCTCTGAGCATTCTCATAGCCTCCTCTGGACCACTCCACCAGCTCCACGTCTTTCTTGTGCAGGGGGCCCCAGACTTGGATGCAGTACTCCAAATGGGGCCTCACAAGGGCAGAGCAAAGGGGGACAATCAACCCCTCGCCCTGCTGCCACCCCTCTTTTGATGGAATTCTGTGCCATGCTGTGAGCTGGCGGTAACGGGCCATGTCCTGCTCTCTCTCCAGCCTTTGAAGCTGCTGCCCCTGCTATGATGCCCGGGCAGATCCCCGACCCGTCCCTGACGGCCGGTGCACTGCCGGGGCTCGGCCCCTTGACAGGACTGCCTGGCACCGCCCTGACAGCCGAGGAGCTGAAATACGCCGACATCCGCAACATTGGGGCCATGATCTCACCGCTCCACTTCCTGGAGGTGAAGCTCGGGAAGAGACCCCAGCCTGTGAAAAGTGAGGTGAGTCCAAGGGCTGCTGTCAGAGGGCTTGTGCGGTGCTTTCCTACCACCTCTGGTGGACATGAGCCCTTCGTGCTGCACAGCGTCTTCCTTGTGTTCTTGTCTCATGTGGCTGGCTCCTTGAAGCTCGCTGGCGTTGAGTGTTTTCATCTCCCACTCCCTGCAAAGAGAAATCCCTCAGTTTGAGGCCCCAGTGTGCTGCTCCTCTAGCAGCTTTTGATCTGCAAGAGCCAGAGAAGCCCTGCAGGTGGCTGGGAACATGTTGGCACTGGGAAAGGATGTGGTCAGGATGCAGCTGCAGGCCCGATACCTGTAGTAAAGCAGTGCTTGTAGTAAAGCTGTGCCTGCATGGTTGTCATGCACCAAACAGTGGGTGCAATACTCACATGGCTGTGTGCGCTGTGGAACAAAGAGAGTCTGTAGGCTGTGTGCTGCCTTCCAAGGGCACAGCTCCTTTCCACTGGGGCACCTCAGAGCTGGCCCTGCAGCAGCTGCTTGCCCTCAGTGCCTGTGGTGCAGGGCATGCAGTCCCACCAGCTCTGCATAGCGGCACTGCAGGCACTGAATGTGCTCTAAGCTACTTGCTCAGACACTGTGTGGAGGATGGGCGAGGGGAAATCCACTGACAGCCCCTGGACTGCCACCATCCCTGTAGCCTCCTCCTCCCCTGCATGGCCTGTGGAACCAAGGAGTCGAGGACGGCAAATGGAGCGTCCCTGGCACAGGCTTTGCAGCAAAAGCCTGGAAGAGCTGAAGCAGTGGCTGCTTATTCCATGAGCAGCCAAGAAGCAACCCACGCATAGTTTTGCAATGCAGCCTGCAGCTGCTTTCCTCTTGCAGGGAGTGGGAACCCAAGTAGCCTGGGCACCAGCATGCCCTCCTCTGTGCAGGGAGGACAGGAAGCTTTCTCCTCTGTGCTGTGGGCAGCAGCATCCCCTGGCATGGGGTGTTTGTAGCAGAGCGTGCACAGCTCACCCAGCTGGTGCTGGGCAGTGGCATGGGGAAGGTGGGGAGCCCTGCTGGGCAGCCTGTGCTCCTCTTGGAGCAGCTGGGAAAAGGTGCTGCCAGGCTCCTCTGCCTCCAGAACCCACACATGATGTGTCTCCTGGGCTGGAGGCAGCAGTCCTGCCTCTCACACTGATGCCAGCCTTAGTCCTGGATGCTGCTGGCTGGAGCAATTCAGGAGGCAACCCAAAACCTCTTACCAACAGGGCTCACCTGCAGATTGATTGTTGCAACATGCTATGGAGGATGATGCTCCCTCATCTTCCCTCGTGCCTCTAACTAAGCTGAGTCTTAGCACCAGGGCCACATCGGCTTTTTGAGCTGAACAGGGGTAGAAAGGAAGAAAGCTGCTTTCTTGAAGTCACAGGACCTGTGGGACAACAAAAAGTGGAGCCAAGAGTTCAAGTTCTGCTATCTGTGTGGAGCTCGCCTCCCTGTAGGCCCTATCTAAGGGACATGGCCCTGTGCTGGCACTTTGTAGAGTATAGGGGAAGCTGAAGGGGACAGGGTAGAGTCAGTTGACTGCTACTGAACAGAGCAACTGGGCGTGGAAATGTGGCAGGCATTTCCAGAGAGACAGTGAGGGCTGCATTGTCACTGTTCTCCCAGGATAAGGCAGCAGGGCATGGAGTTAGAGCCTTTCTGGTCACTTCTTCCAGTGCCACCACTGGCCTTTGGGGCATCAGTGCAGATCCCTCCCTGGCTTTCCCTAGTGTAGTACACAATACCCCATGCACTGCTGCGGCAGAGGAGTGATTGGCAGCCTGATGCTGTGGGAAATCTGTGTGGTTTGTGCTGAGTTTGCTTGTTATTTTTCTCTATCTAACATTACAAATTTGGTATAATGCTTAGGAAGTAAGGTACAGGAGATGCAAAAGCTGTTAGTGCTATAAAACTTGGACATTGTCTTCTAAACATTAGACATGCAGCTTACTTAATTCTGCCCAGTGTTTCATCCCATCCTTGCACGTCACACTGAGATATTTTGATTAGTGGGATTTGGACTGCAAGAATATTAGCAGCTTGCCTGGATTGGATGATGGTCCTTGCAGCCTTCATTTCCTGCAGGCACCACCAGTGTATCTTTCTGCGACACTTAGGCAGCCCTCACTTTCACCACCACTTTGTGGCCTCAGTACTGGAGATCTGCAACTCCATTTGAGGTCCCTAAGCCCAAGAGTGAGCAATTAGGCTGCTCAAATGGTGTGTGCTGTGAGAGGCTCCTCTGGGAGATACCTCCTAATTGCACTCACCTGGGGAGCACTAGAGAAAGGAGGAGGCTGCCTGGTCAAACTGGAGTTGACCTTAAAGGACATGCAAGTAGACTGCAGAAGTGATTGTAAAGTAAATGTTTCTGCTGCTTTATTTGAAAAGATTATGCTGTGGGATGTCAGTTGTTACAAACAAGGCAGTGCAATCTGAAATCTCAAATTTCAGAGTCCCAGGCGAAATGTGGATGATAATTGTTTGTGGGTCTTAATGGCAACAGGGTCTTTTTCTCATACATCTGTGTCCCAAAGTGCCATGGGATGCTGAATTTGCACAACTTTCTGGCACTCGGAGTTTTCATGAGAAGGAGCTGGTTTGAGTCCTTGGGTGTAAGCATACCATAGGCCATGCATTTACACAGGCTTTGTAGTAAAAATCCCCAAGTATTTTGATTATGGGTTTTCAACTCATAGGGCTTATTAGCCTGGTCTGTGTGGTTTGAATCAGATAGTGCTGAGCAACTGAGTCATGGCAAGCAGCACTGCTGTGCCCTGCTTCCTTACCAGGGATGCAGCACCTGACCCCCCTCGCTGCGGTGGCCTGGTGACTTGACCAGCACTGAGGATGCAGCACTGGAAGTGCACTGGAAGTGGGCAACAAGCAGGCCCAGCTGGGGAGCTCTTCCAGGTGTCTCTGCATCCTGCCCGTGTTTAATGCTTTGAATACTCAGAATGGTGCCTCTAGATGTCTATACGTGACAAGCTATGCTGTTCTGGCAGCAACGTGCTTCTTGGTTCCTGGTAAGGATGGGACCCCGTTGCTGGTGAGAGTAGTGTCAGGGCTGCCAGGGGCTCCCAGCCTCCTCCCATGCCCGCCTGAGGCTCTGACTTGGGCTTCTGCATCTCGTTGCAGCTCGATGAGGAAGAGGAGAGGAGGAAAAGGCGCCGGGAGAAAAACAAAGTAGCAGCAGCGCGATGTCGTAACAAGAAGAAGGAGAGGACGGAGTTCCTGCAGCGGGTGGGTGCCCTGACCTGGAGGTGGGCTTGGGGCAGAGGGCTCTGTTAGCTCCCTGTATCTGTGCTGGAGCAGGAGCGCTGTGGGAGCGTGGCACAGGACGGGCTGGCTGCATTCCAGGAGGTTTCCTCATTCAGAGGCCAGATGCCCTCTGGTGGTGGCCTCAAGACAAAAACCATTTCCGGCACCTTCCTTTTTGGTAGGGGCTGGTGGGATACGGGCAAACGACAAAGCTGTGTCATTTCATAAGGGCAGGTCCTTGCAGACAGAGAGGCGAACCTTTTAAAATTTGAAAATGCAGGTTAATTTCCCAACATCCGCCCAGCCCGCGGAAAGCAGCTAAGCATGAGGCTGCTGTGGTGCAGCAGAGCCCCATCCAAGGAGATAGCTGTACTTCCTTGCCCTGACACGAGGTAATGGGCCGTGTAGGAGCTGCCTGGAGGAGGCTGTTGTCTTGGCACGTCTTCAGGCTGCTCCTTTACTGCAAGGGCTGAGTAGAAGTGGCTTGTTGGCCAAGTATTTCTCTTTGCACCTTGTCCTGATGGAGCAGTCACGTGCAGTTGTGTTTCTGCCCTGTTAGGAGTCTGAGCGCCTGGAGCTCATGAATGCCGAGCTGAAGGCCCAGATAGAAGAGCTGAAACAAGAGAGGCAGCAGCTGATCCTGATGCTGAACCGGCACCGTCCCACCTGCATCGTACGGACAGACAGCATCAAGACGCCCGAGAGTGAAGCCAACCCGCTGCTGGAGCAGCTGGAGAAGAAGTGAAGGTGGCACTGGAGGAGGAGACTGGCGCAGGGTCTTCCAGGGTCTCTAAAGTATGTACTGTATGAAGAACTGTGCACCGAGGCCTGGTGCGTTCAGGACCCAGTGGGCTTCCTTGGGAACTATGGACCAAAAAAATTTGGGGACAGAGAAGATTGGGAATCTATCAACCGTCTACTCCGTGGCTGAACCCGGGAGCAGGGCTGGTGGCGCGGGTGAGGGCAACCTCTGTGTGATACCTCATCGCAGCCCTTCAGCCTGTTTGTGGCCCTGGGGACCCACGGCACACAGAGAAGGAGGAGACAGGAGAAGACCTCCCGCTTGGCCCTTTTCCCCACAGCTCTCGGCGTGCCCGTGGGGCGCAGGGACCGTGGCCTGCCGGAGCCACCCCCAGGGGCTGCCGCCGCTCCCGGCGCACACTCCGCACGGAACCCCAGCCGCAGAACCGCAGACACTTGATGCGCCCCGTCCGGTGGCAGGCCCGTCGGGGCCCGGTGGCGCAGGCGCCCCCCACAAGCACACTCTCAGTATAATGTTTACAGCCCAGCTGTCCGTGTCGGCCGTGCTTTTGAATGCACATTTTTACACTTTTTTTAAAGATATTTTTTACAAAGTTTTTATACAGCGATCTCTATATGGATTTATGTAATCACTAGATGTGATCCCATAGAAATGTATGTTACGATGGTCTGTTCGTTACAAACGCATATGCCACAGTTATCTCCATTGTGTTACCTGTCCGGCAGCGGGCTCCTTCCCCCAGCACGCTGGGACGGGGGCCCAGCAGCCCTCCGCAGTGCTGCCGCTGCCGCCTCCATCCATGTATGTCCTTCATAATACTCAGTTCTGTATCTCCCAGTAAATGTTACCTTTATGTACTTCGCCCTCCTGTGCTCTGTCTGGGTCAGGCTGTGATGGGCTCTGGCTGGAGCTCAGCCCCATGACGGCAGCCATGGGGTTTCTGACTGTGCTGGCCATGTTCTGGCTGGCTCTGGGATCAGCCTCCCGATCCCAGTCGCTTTGGGGTTAGCTGTGTCGAGGGCGTTCATCCAGGGAAGCTGGGAACATCAGAGGTGGCTCTGACAGCTGGCAGTTGAGCAGTAGCTCAGTGCTGTACCGTAACGGGCAGGCGGGGCATGATTTGCAGGCAGGAAATGCGAAGGTGCGAGATGTGGGAGACGATCTCATCCTTGCCTCTTCCTGGGTTCAGTACGAGTGCCACAGCTTGAGCCCCTTTAGGGAGGACAAAGGGGAAAGGGAGCTGTTGCAGCATTAGAGTGGTGATGTTCCCTTCATGGAAGGAGGCAGTTTACAGGTCCTCTGGGCTTCTACTGGGTCCTAGCTCTATGAGAAGGCTGAGCCCTGCCAGTGCTGAGCACAGGGATGTGCAGGATAGAAGGTAATCAGGCAGGTGGCACTCAGGTGCTGGGATGAAAGGGCTCTCTGGGACTGAACGAGTTGGCATCCCCAGGTGTGTAACCAGTGCCTGTCACTATATTGGTGTGTTTCTGGGTCTTACATACAAAGGCAATGGGAAGGCACCTTGCTGTGGGCAGGGGCAGGCTTCATCTCACTCGTGGAACACCACCGAGTGGTGGTGTCCTGCATGTTGTCTCAGAGGAGCTGCGGTGAACTCCATCTTCTCCCAGTTCCTTTACCAGTGTGGATGAGGAGACTTTGATGCAAACTGTGAGCTCTGGTACTGATGCACGTTCTAGCCAGTAATCCTGAAGTACTGTTGGGGAGAGGGTAAGCTCGCCCTAAATGTGGTAAGAGCATAGGAGGTGGCCTTTTCTAAGCGTGACTGTTCTGGTGCACATTTATTTCTCTGCAGTCTCCTCTTCCACCTCCAGCAGCGTCTGACATTAGTCCTTTCCCTGTCTCATACTTTTTTCCTGGATTTCCCCTCCATTTCTATAACTTCTGTCTCTGGGACCTCCCAGAATACTGCTAGCTGCTTTATTTAGCATAAGGTATGTTGGATCTGGTACAGGCAGTTTTTGCCACAGGAGGATTTGCTGGCTGAGGTGTGCTAGCGGGACGTGCAAGGAAGCGATCTGGAACAAAGCTGGTGAAGAGAGGCAGTGTGTGGCCTGGCTCCCACTGCAGCTGTGCACTCTCTGCAGCTGGACGGCTCTGCTTCACACTTCGTTCTGCTCTGCAGCAGTGGCTCAGGCCTCACCCTATTCTTGCAATGAGCCAATGTTGGTACTTCTGAGGAATGCGATGGCTCTCACCGAGCTGTGCTGAAAGGCTGCAGAGCATTTTCTAGGCCTGCTTCTCTCTTCAGAACTTTTATTTCCCCCTGCAGGGTATTCAAAGTAATGAATTTCCAGGCTCCCACATGTATCAATTTGTTCTTTCCTGGTCAGATCAAGCTCCTAGAGGGACATCAGGTGGCCCAACCACAGTCATCGCATGCTTTTTGCTCACCTGGGCAGCCTGCATGCACATCCTTACGTGGACTCCCATGCACCGTCAGCCTGGGCACTGCCGTGAGCACAGGCGATGGCCGGCCTTTTTCTGGCCAACAGCCGTGCTGCACTGAAGCTTCCTGCTATGAAAACAGCTGGCTTGAAAGAGAAATATAAGATGCCCTTTGAAACCAAGCACACGGAAAGCAGACAGCGAAGGCAGCAGCAGCAAAGTGGTGGATCTGTGCCGGCTTAATGTGCAGCACCTCCTGCCAGGGCTCAGGCAGAAGCATTCTGAGCCCCAGCAGCGCCAAGACAGGATGTGCCTGTTTCCTGTATGTCTTCAGAGCAGCCTTTTGCTGCACTCCGGTCTGTGCCAAGGAGATTGCCCCTCAGTTTAAGGCATTGTTTTTCTGGGGTGCTTGGTTGGACTACAGCCCAGTGGTGCATTACAGTGGTATTTCCTGGGCATGCGCAGAAACAGGGGCACGTTCCAGGTGTGAGCCCACCTGGCCCATAGTGTTGCATCTGTGGCCAGCCCTCATTCAGCTTCCAGTGCTGGCCAGCCTGCTCCTTGCGCTGAGCCAGCAATGGAGCTCCTAAACTCAACGCACAGCGGTGGTGTCATCCTTCCACCCGAGTCCCACGTGAAGGCTGACGATGGGGGATTTCACTTCCAAAGATGAAAAGTCAGCCCGCTGCCCACCCGGGCAGGGCCGGTGGTGCCACGAGCCCAGTGCTGCCAGGGGCCGCCAGCAGGAGGGGCTGCGCGGCCGTGGGAGAGCCGAGGCCGGCTGGGGTCCCACGGGCTTCTGTCCATTTCCTCCCTTGGGGAGAGCCTCATCGGGCCGTTACTTTTCTTGGGATGACTCCATGACGCTGCGATGCATGGTGTCAGCCAGCGACCTGCTCTTGTTTCCTTTTGAGCCGGGGCCGGCAGGTATACACTTATCTTTGTCTTTATTGGTTCTTCTACTTATCTGGCTGGAAAACAACCCCTAGAAATCCCCAGTCTTGATATTTACCAAGAGACACGGAAACTGGTTCACGTGGTGCTGGCCTGCTCTGAGCAATGCCAGCACAGCCCACAGCTGCAGCAGGGCCACCGGCACGGCATGGCTGCAGGGAGTGAGAGAACCCACCCGCTGCTTCCTCCAGCCTGGAGACAGCACCTGGAAGCAAGGGTACAAGCAAGCCCAGCGCTGCAAGAAGCACCCAACGTGTGCTCGGTGCTACTTCCAAAGCACCGTGTGGCTTGAAGCAAAAGAGGAGTTTGGGTACGTGTGACAGTGAGGTTTCGCTGCCGCCTGTCACGTCTCAGATGAAGCTTCAGGAACAGGATCCTTTGCCAGTAACCACCACCTTGTGCTGATGTTATCTGGTTTCTGCAGAATGAACTTGCTGAGCTGTCATCTGTATCGCTGTCGGGGGAAGTCCTGACTCCTGACGCTGCAGTTCCTGTGGCGGCTCCGGCAGCACCCTGATTCCAGCAGCACCGCTGGCTGAGGAGAATCTGCTGGAAACCTGGGGCAGCAAGACCGGGGTTGCTGGGAGGAGGTGGGGCGGTGAGGCTTTGTGCCTGCCCCTGGTGCTGGTGGGGCCTCCAGGCATGCCAGCGTGCGCCTTCTGGTCGCTGCTGGCAGCTCGCTGTGCGGTGCTGCTGAGTGCCATAGCCCTGCAAGCTGGCCAGGTGTGTGTGCTGGGGTGGGGGCGTGGGCATCAGCAGGTGCCCCTCAGAGTGTGGCTGCTGGGATCTGCCACACAAGCACACCCTGTGGGTGCCAGGCAGAGTCACTGCTGCACTTCTGTAGGTATCAGCTAGAGGAGGCATCTCTCCTTTTTGGTGGCGATCTTCCCCCTTAGCAATGTACCCTGATGCGCTCATCACTTCCAGGCTGCAGATGTTGGTTGTGTAGCAAGCCAAGGTACCAGCAAGGCATTAGCTGTGCCTCTCACAGCAGGGCAGCTGAAATACGGCTTCCTGCAGCCACTCTGCTGCCCATTGATGCCATCAGGTCACTGGCTGATGTGCACAAGGTTTTAGGAGCAGCACAGAGTGCCAGGCCTTGCTGGCTGGTGGCCACCACATGCCAGGGCTGCTGCATCTCAGTGTTGCTCCTCACCACATTCCAGAGCATGGCCAAGCACTGGCTGCCAGACACACAGCTTGGTGAGTGTGCAAACAGGTTCAAAGCCATGCTCAAATTGAGGGGTGCCCACCTGGTGTACCTGGCCTCTGTGCAGCAGTGGGGAAAGAGGAAGGGAACCTAGGGAATGGGAATGGGAGAGCATGTCCATTCTATTATAATGCCAGTATAGATGGCTGTGGGGCATCTTGCCTTGTGTGTTGTGTCACTTCTGCTTGCCCTACTGTGAAAATGGGAAACGTCCAAAGATGGGCACTGACCTCAATCAGGGGCGTAGGAAAATTTCCCTATGTGGAGACTAAAAGTCCCAGTAGTTTAGAGCGGAAACTAATGAAATGCCGCGTGATAGAGATGTGTAGAGCAATGCCTGGCTTAGAGATAAGTCTGTTCCTCTGCTCACCCCCTCACAAGATGTTCAAAGAAATGGAAAGACAACTCATTTCAAACTGGCAAACTGACACACTTCTCAGAGAGCAGCTAATTGCTTTGTGCAGGTGGACAAGGTGCCCGCTGGCATCACAGAGCACTGAGGATAAGGTACTCATGAAAAATGATGCCCAAACTCAGGTCCAAGAGTTTGGACTAAAAAAATTAGGAAATGGCACAGCTCTTGGACATGTGCCTTGGGATTCAGGTGAAAGAGGGAGGAAAGGATGTTCTGCCTTTCTCTGTTCCCTCTTTGAAGCTACAGCGGGAGCTGTCAGCAGCAGCGGGTGCTCCTCATGCTGGGGCTGAGGTTGCAGCCCCTCTCCCTTAACCCCACCTCCAGGCACTGCTGGGCACGAGACCCTGAGAAATGGGGAGGAAAGGGAGAAATCGTGAAGAAAAAAGGGAGAAAGTGAAGAAGGTGCTCTTGGGACGGGGGTGTGTTTGGAGTGGTCCTGCTGTTCAGCCATTCCCTGCTGAGAAGGCCATCTTGGAGTCTGCTAGCTGCAAGAACATGCCCCAGACAAACTGTGCCCTGTCCTTGGGAGGGCTGGACAGATGGTGAGGGTGAGCTTGATGAACGCTTCTCTCTGAAAGGAGTCATGCATTAATTTAGGAGACAAGTAATGTGTTTGCTCCTGCACCCCATGCCCCAGGGCATGGTAGCAGTGCCCAGTGAACATCAGAACCTGTCAAGTTGCAGCCATCCCTGGGACCAACACGGTTGCTGCTCGACTGGACCTGCTGCAGAACCAGCACAGGCCCGAGGTGTGTGGGGCTGCACAGCCATGCATTGTTCCTGCCGTATAGTCTGGAAATACATAAAGGAAGCTGGGGCTGCAGCCCCCTGCAAGCACCGGTAACCTGCCCTGGGTGGATCAGCCGCTCTGGTTAAACGGGTCGTTGCCCTTCCTCTTTGGGCCTTCCCCACCATTGCTGAATGATACTGCCATCGAGGTGAGTCAAACCGTCAGACAGCAGCTGTGTCCCTGCACAAGCTGTGTCCATGCACTTGTAGAGGTCAGATGGTGGGCTCTGTCTTGGCAGGGGAAGAAGAAAAGCCCTGATTTACCAGTGATGTGGAGGAGAGGCTTTCTGGAGCCCCAGGTGCATGCTCATCCAGTGGGGTGGGTGGTCAGGTCCGCTCCTGGTGAGAAAGGGACTGGGTCCTATGAAGAAAGCAACTGGAGAAAATTTGGCCTAGGCGTCTAGGGAGAAATGATGGCATGCATCAGCACAGTTCAGGGGCTGACCTTCTGGAGAGGAGCTCTGCAGAGAAGGACCTGGGTGTCCTGGTGGACAACAGGTTGGCCATGAACCAGCAGTGTGCCCTTGTGGCCAAGGAGGCCAATGGCATCCTGGGATGCATTAAAAGAGTGTGGCCAGCATGTCAATGGGGGTGATTCTCCCCCTCTACTCTGCCCTGGTCAGGCCACGTTTAGACTACTGTGTCCAGTTCTTAGCTTTCTAGTTAAAAAAAGACAGGGATCTCCTAGAAAGAGTCCCATGGAGGACCACAAAGATGATAAAGGACCTGAAACATTTCCCATGTGAGGAACGGCTGAGAGACCTGGGTCTGTTTGGCCTAGAGAAGAGAAGACTGAGAGGGGATCTGATCAATGTTTATAACTATCTAAAATGTGGGAGGCAACTGGACGAGGCCAGATTCATTTCAGTGGTGTGTAGTGATTGGACAAGGAGCAATAGCCTAAAACTGGAATGTGGGAAGTTCCCCACAAACATGCGGAAGAACTTTACGATAAGGGTGATGGAGCACTGGAACAGGTTGCCCAGAGAGGTTGTGGAGTCTCCTTCTGTGGAGATATTCAAGACTCATCTGGACGCCTACCTGTGTGACCTATTGTAGGGAACCTGCTTTGGCAGGGGATTGGCCTCAGTGAACTCTGGAGGTCCCTTCAAACCCCTGCAATTCTGTGATTCTCAGTACTACACTAGGTTTTGGAATCTGCTGACCTGGAGAGGCATGTAAGCACACACCTTCTAATCTAACAGATTAGAAGTTGTTCAGCTAGTGGTGGATCCCTTCAGCAGCCTGGTATGAACACACGATTTGCGCCCTGAGACTGAAGCTCTGGGGTGTGCTGGAGGCCAGACCCTGCTGAGCTCTGCTGGGACATCCTGTCCTGGAGAGCAAACACATGTGGAGGTTAGTTTCTATAGCTTGCTTCTTGTGATGCGTAGACAGGGACACACAGAAAACACACCAATGACATTCAAAAGATTCACTGAAGTAGCAAAGACAGGTACAGAAGAGCTATACACTGCCAGAAATGGCTTTGCCTGGTCAGCCTAGCTTCAGCAGTCTCATACATGTGATCACCTCTGCTTTTTGCCCTGGAGCTGGCCTACTGGGCTGCCTGCTTTCTTACCAGGGCTGACACTCCTACCAGGCAAGGAAACAAGGGACTGCAGAAAGAAAGGAGGTCTCCCAGGCAGACCTTTGGTACCTCCTGAGAGAGCTGAATCTGCCCCAAAGAGACCTGGTGAGCTTCATAAGCAAGTCTTTCACAGGAGCAGCCATGTATTCCTCATTTACCAGGTCTGCTTTGTAGAAGATCTAAAAGGTTGCAGCTGTAGCCACAACCATCAGGAGCTGGGGTCTGGTTAAATGAATTACTACATAGAGCCAGAAACACTGAAAATTTAGTTCCTAATTGGTTAAAATTAAGATTAAAATTAATGAGTACTTATGAACTAAATCCCTCTTTATTTCTCATTTTGCAATTGTTAAACAGGGATAACTCTACCCTTTTACGTGGAAAGGCAGGTGAGGAAACAACTTCATTTACAGCCCTGGAGCACTCACCTGGGGATGCTGGAGAGATTAGCACTAGGAAGAGGCTGTGAAGAAATGAAAAAGCAGGACATCAAAGTGGGATCTTACCACCAGGATAAAGGTAAGGCAGCAATGCCAGGGAAGGAACCTCTGTGGGTACTGCAGCTGTAGAGCACAGCGCAGAACAGTGTGTTGCACAAGGGCTGCAAATGCAGTGTGCTTAAGGGAGCTAATTCCGAGTTGTCTGTACTTTTGAGTGCTTGATTTTACAGCTCTTGTCATTTATAATTCTTTTGGGATGTACGTGCCTCCTGTAGATGGTGAGGTTGTGCTCACAATGGATTGAAAGTGCTTGTGGGATGGGTGTTCGGCATGGCTCAGGTGGGATAAATGTGGTGGGCCAGAGCCCTTGCTTCCTTGCTGGAGCCTGGTTCTCCTGCTCCCCCTAACCTCAGCACAGGTGGTATAACCCTAGGATGGAGACAAGCTATCCTGCAAGCTGGGGAAGCTGCCCTGGTGCAGACAGGACTTGGATGCGATGCGATGCTGCACTACAGAAACTTGCCAGGTAGAGTGAGGCCTTCATTTATCACCACCATTCACTCTTCATCAGCACTGAATCCCACACAAGAGTCTTTGAACTTGACTGGGGAATGATATGCAAACTATTGTGATTGTAGTGTGAGAAAGTGTTTGCATAAAATGTTACACGCGGAGCAGAAGCAACCCCCACAGTTTACAGGAGGCTGAAGTTGATAACTTCTCTACGCTGGCTTTTTAAATAGCACTATTCACTGAGTGCTCATGCAAAGAAGATGAGTGAGAGGGATGCGGTAGGTTTATGGGGAAGCTGCAGCTGTCTTCTCTCCTGAGAAAGCAGTGTGCATGGGCAGGTGCGGGGGCTAGCTGCAGTTAAAGCCTGGCAAATGCATAATGTGCTCTCCTTGTAGTTATTTTGTAAATAAGTCACCTTATTTAAACCCTGGGAGCATCCCTCTCCAGCCTGTCCTATAGAAGCAGGATGAAACCCGGACCATTTCTGACACAGGTTTGTTCCTCACCACTTCATGTGAAGGGGACAGCGTTGCCTTCCTAACCTTAACCTGTTTTCAACCTCTGACCTGAATCTTTCTCACTGCCATTGAAGCCCGGCACTGGCTGCACAGAAAACAGCTGACCACTCTTTCCATTACAGCATATCAAAGACGGCTCCTTCCTCCCCCGCCCTCCGCTCACCCCCAGGACTTCTCTTTTCTAGGCCGAGTGGACCCATCGTCTTCGCTCCTTCCTCTTCGTGCAGGATTTTGGTGTGTTTGCCCCGTGGGTTATTTTCTTCTGGGCTTTTCCACACTTTGGGAGGGGCAGCCGTCCCCTTGCCTCCCTCACCCGCCTTCTGCCTGCTCACTTGCACAGCTCTGCGCCACTGCCAATGCTTCGCTTTGAGATGCTCTGCAACCCCCAGATTTTTCCCTGCCGTTCTGCTGCCTAGCTGGTTATTCCCCACTTCTTCTCTATACCTCGCGTTGCTTTATATTTGCATTTGTTCTTGCTGAGTTGCACCTTGTTGCTCTCAGACCATTTCTCTGGTAGCCGAGGTCACGCTAACCCCCAGCCTCCAGTCCCTGCCACCACTCTGCCCTCGCATCGCCCTCACATTGCCTGCACACCCGAGGTAATGGGACTGTCCTCAGCAGGGCCCATCCCTGTTCAGCAGGGACTGATGCAGAACCAGTTGGCTCCGTCCTTCCCCTACACTCCTCTGAGAAATATCCCTGCTCCATAGGCCTGCTGGCATGGCACTTGTTGCAAGCTCATCCAGTGCTGCTGATAACAATTTTGCAGCTGCTGTGATTAAGGTCAAGAAACTTAAATGATCCCAGAGAGAAAGTCAGAGGATGCTATTCACAGTGTGTGTGAATAGTCACCAACATGAGGCTTGGGGGGTCAGGAGGCTGGTTTCTGGGTAGGCTGCCAGCTGGGACTTCTCTATCAGCCCTGGGCTGCTAAGAAGAGCCTAGCTAAGGCACAGCTCCAGACTTTCCCTTTGAGGATCAAATGAGTTTCCCGTAGAAATGATCGCCCAACTCATGCCTGCACACCCAGCTTCCAGAACTGCATCCTGCCAACTACTTGGCACCAGCCAAATAGCTTCTCAGCTGCTGGGCTTGCTGGCTGCCAAAGGGGGGCATTTGGCCTGTTTGCCCAAGGATGAGGCAAGTGAGGAAGGAGAACTCTGCATCCTGCCTTGGGCAACAGCAGCTTGTAGAGCCTTTGAGGAAGGCTCAGAGGAGCTACTGATGTGGTGGATGGGAGCCCAGCTGATCCGCGAGATGTGCTTGATGCCAGAGGAGCGTGGGTTTCCCTGGGACAGTGGTAATCCATCAGTGTGCTTCTTGAGAAGGAAGCACTGTGCAGGGTTCAGAGGAAGTGTAGTGAGGCAGTGAGTGAAGTGATGGTTCAATGGTTTGACTGCCAGCAGCAGCTTGGCAGCCCTGATTCTGCCTCTCTTCTCACTGGCAGCCTGTGGGTGCCCCATTCCCAGGGCTCTGAGGAGCTCTGGGTGCTGGGAGGGGCAGCACAGGGAGCGGGGTCCTGCTGAGCCAGCACACCCCACGCTCACAGGCAGGGACTGTGCATCCCCACTTGGAGAGGCGGCTGAGGGGAGGCCTCACGGCAGCCTACAGCTCCTCGCAGGGGGTGAAGGGGCAGCGCTGAGTTCTGCTCTCTGGTGGCAGCGACAGGGCTCAAGTGAGCGTCATGGAGCTGTGTCAGGGGAGGGTCAGGTTGAAGTTAGGGAAAGGTCCTTCACCAGCGGGAGATGGAACAGGCTGCACTGGGCACGACCCTGAGCTGCTGGAGCTCGAGGGGCATTTGCCCTGCTGCAGGCACACAATCACCATACCTGGCACAGGGCACTCACGTTGGCTTGGGGCTGTGAAAGCACAGGCTGCTGGGGCTGTGGTACAGTGCTGCGCTGGACTTTAATATTCCTGTGCAGAACATAGAAGGAATTGAAACACTGGTAAGCGGGAACTGCAAACCGCTGCTTTCCACAGCAGTGCATTACCGTGGGTGGGCTCATGCTTCACTCTCTACCTGCTCTTCGCAGCACGTGTGTGCACTCAGTCGCTCTGAAGATGTGCACTTCTGTCTGTGATGGACAACCTGCTGGCACATGGCTCTGCTCATTCTTCTGGCTCTGATGCTGTGAGCAGATAGGGGAGGGAATGGTCCTGCTTCGCTTCTTCGCTCCCTGCTCCCACACCATCACCTGCAGAGCTGCAGGTGGGGTAAGTTGAAGTGTGGCAGCCGTGGGGCCATGCCCAAAGCTGAGTGCCCTCAGAGGGCATACAGCAAAGAAACAACCCCAGTATACTGTGATGTTCCTGTCTCCACATCTGCTGCTGCTGGCTATGGTGAGAGAGGGCAAGAACGGAGCAGGCGGGGAGTCAGGACCCATGCACAACAACTGCATGTCCCTGAGATGGACAAGCTTGTACTCTGGCACGGAGTGACAATCAGGTCTCCGCTCCAACTGCTGGGTCTATAGGACCCTCCCACTCTTGCCAGCAACTCCAAATGTTCTTCATCTCAGCTCTTTGTTTTCAGCTGGGCCTGGCCCATCCCACACACACGAGCCATGGCACCAGCAGCAACTAGGTGACACCCGCTGAGGGTGCAGATCTCCCCTGTCACTCGCGCAGGCGGTGCTGGGGGTGGCAGGACAGGCGAGTGGGCTGCGGAGTTGAGGGAGGCTGCCCTGGAACTTCCCAGCAGGGTTGGGGTGATAGAGGCCACCAGCTCTGGACCGCCTCCTGCCCTCATAAGGCTATGGGTGCGCAGCTCCTCCTGCCCTGGAGTTTCTGGGGCTCCCAACACCACCTCCTCCGCGCTGCCCTCCTTTGAGGGTCCCGGTTTCGCAGCCAGGGCTGGGGCTTTTCTTCCCTTTACATCTCTGCTGTTTGTCTCGGAGAAAACCCATCTTGCTGTTTTTCTACTGCTTGAAGGTGTTTTTCGGGGTTTTTTCAGGCTATTTTGAAGCTCATTTTTCCCAGATGTGCTGCTTTTTTTTTTTTTTCTTCTTCTTCTGTAACTTTTCTTCTTCGTCTTAAAGTTTCCGGCCACGTGACTTTCAGCTTACATCCCCTAGGTTCTGAGAAACCACAGGAGGCTGAGACCTAAAGGAAGGTGCAGAGCTCAGAGCGGGGAGGCAGAGGAAGCAGCAGAGCACGGGGCAGGAGGACAGCGTGCCTCTGGGCTGGGGACTGCCAGAGCCCAGCGAGCACCCCAGGGCGGAGGAGGAATCAAGGGAGAAAGAGAGAAGCCGGGCACACCACAGGTGCAGAGGAAGCTGAGGAGGTCCTGGGAGCCAGAGACGGGAGCCATGCCCCACAGCTCTGACAGCAGCGACTCCAGCATCTCCAGCCAATCCCCCCCTCCCAGCAAGCAGGTAAATGGGGACCCTTCCCTGCCTCTCCTCAGCTCTCCTTCAGGTGGGCAGGTGGCTCTGAGTGGCTGAGAGGAAGCCTGGCATCCCTTGCGCCTGCATGGCGCTCTGTGGCGGGGCTTTCTAGGAACTGCGGTGGAGAGAGTGGGATGTGGGGCTGAGCTGGGAGCAGTGCCCACTGAGTGGGGCATGGGGGAGAGGAAGCCCAGAAAGCTGGGGCTGTGATGAGGACAAGGGGAACCCCTAAGCATGGTGGGCCCCATGCTAGCTGACACGTAGGAGCTATGTGCAGACTCCAGTGTCGCTGAGAGGATGATCAGGGGGACCTGCCAGCTTCCCACTGCCCTGCACAGCACTCAGGGCCTGGGGGAAACCCTGCTGCATTGGGTCTGCTCTTCTCCTATTTGTCCTCAGAGGGTTTTCATCTCAATGTTGCTTAGCTGAGGGAAATTTTGTTGCACAGAGTGCCTTAATGGTAGGTCTTTGGCTGGCAGAAACTAACACAAGCCCAAGTTAATTCCATCACCTTTATTATAGCTATCATTTGCCACCTGCCCAGTGCTGACAGCACCAGCTGCTACCTAAGACTTTGCTCAGAAATCTCCAGGATGATCAGAGCAGGTGATTTCAGGCTTGCAGCCAGGGATGGGGAGGCATCCTGGTGGAGAAGAGGGTGAAGCACAGAGACTGCTAAGGGACTGGGCTTGGTGCAGTAGCTGGGAACTACCATATATAAAGTTGGTAGGGTAATGAAGGCAAGGATAAAACGGTTAAGTTCAAAGAAGAGAAAAGATCTTGGGCGGGGTGGAGGGGGGAGAGGATGTGGACAGACCGATGGGCTGGGAAGATAACTTTTGTGGCTGAGTTTCATAGTCCTGTGGGGGAGCAGTGGTGCGAATGTTAGAGAGTCCACAAAAGAGGCAGCACCATATGAAAACAGAAGATGAAAGAATCTGTATGATGGTTTTAACTGTCAGAAGGCAGCAGCAGGACCAGATCTGAGCAGAGAAGGGCTGCTGCACGAAGCTCCCGAGCTGGCACCGCAAGACTGAGCTCCAATCTGCCAAGGGGCTTGGTAACATCATGGGCAGCACTGTGGATGCTGCTGCCACGGGGCTGCAGAAAGGAGCAAGTACAGGGATGGGAGAGCTGGAGCGAAGGAGATCTGGGGAAAAGTGTAAAATTCAGTCTGCCTAGTTAAGCACGCAGTGTTACAGCAAGCTGCACCACGCTGTAAGGGTCTGCAACAAACCAAGGCCAAGGGAGAAGGGTGGTGGAAAGGGCTTGGGACCTAGAGTGATGGAAGGAGGAAAGCACAGGATGCATCTCTGGAAAGATGCTTTAGCCAAGGAGCTGGAGTAATTGCAGTGCCGCATCCCTCCATAGAGGTGGAGAAGGAAAAGTTTTCCTTGCTGAGGAAACCCAAATTCTCTCTCTTCTGGAGAGGTCCTTGCCCGTGTCCCTCAAGCCATATCCTGTGTCAGTGTCTTGGCAAAGCGGTCATCTCCTTGCTGTACCAGGATGGTTAGGGAATCAGATCTGCCCCTCCTGGCATCTGAGATGCCAAAAGCATCGCATGTCCCTGGGGCAGAACTTTACCTTTGTGCTGAGGAGGATGTGTTCCATGGCCTGTGCTTCAAGGCTGTTACCTGCTGTGTCCCCTTCCCAGTCTCCAGCCCCACTAGAGCAGGGTGAAGGAGGGCCCCTGCAGTCATTTCCATGCCTCATGTTTCCCCAGGACTCTTCTGATGACATGAGGAAAGTCCAGAGGAGGGAGAAGAACCGCATTGCTGCCCAGAAGAGCCGCCTGCGGCAGACCCAGAAAGCAGACACACTGCACTTGGTGAGCACACCCATCCTTCTCCATTCCCTGCACTGAGGGCTTACATTGAGGACAGTGTGCTCTCACCTGGGGGACTTGGAGCTGAGGTACTTGGTAGAGCCAGGACAGGAACAGTGGAGCTAAGGCAGGGTGTAGGAGGCAGTGCTAATGACGTGGGCAGTTTCCTCTATCCACATGCCCAGGGACACTCCTCCTTCAGCAAGTCCAGAGTGAAAGCCTCTGGTTCATCTACCAAATGTTACAGGTTTCCTCTCTAGGCTCAATCAGGGTGACTCATTTTGTGTCACTGGTACCATGTCTGCCTTTCCCATGGGGTCTTTGCTGCCAGGATTCATGCCCTGGCTCTTCGAAAGCACAGCTTCACTAGGGTTGGTGCTCCTGAGTTCATGCTTCATGTTGTCACTTGCACGGTGATGCAACAGTGTACAAGCAAGCTTTTCTGAAATGCTGCACAATGCAGATGAATAACTATTAATCGTTTTCTTCTATTTTAAAACATCCCTATGGCAGGGCGTGCATCCCTTCCTACATCTAAACACTGTACAGTATCTGGAGGCGTTTCCTCTTGCGTAGCAAGGATTTTCCCTGCTTTGGTTTCATCCCTGTCGTCCCATTCTTTCCTATGGCGCCACAGGCACTCTGCAGCTCCTCCCAGTGAGGCAAACTGGGAGGCTGCGTTTCAGGAGGGATGGCCACTTCTTGCTGTGTGCGCTTGGCCAAGAGTGTGTGGTCAGTGTTGGAACACAGGGGCGAGTGCCTTTGCATTTTGCACTTTGGTAGGTGCAGTCCTGTGTGTTTTGCGCTGCTGGTGAACAGCATGCAGAGCCATCTTTGTCCCTGAAGTGCGTTGTCCCTTTGAAGCATGATAGTCAAGCCCACGTTCAAAAAAACATCCTTTGACTTAGCAGTCTTCTTATTTCCCCCAAGTCCTCATTTTTGGAAAGAATTCTTGAGAAGTTGTTCCCAAGCCTCTTATATCATGACCTTACTCCATACTTGCGGTTGGTTTTACAACAGAGATCTCACTCTTTCCTATGTAGCAGATGATCCTGGTAGAAGTGGTACAGCTCCAGGCTGGCTGCATTCATTAATTCTGCCAGCAGCAATGGCTCTGGGAGCTGCACCTTTGAGGGGTGGAGGCAAACACTTGCTTGGGCCTAGTGCTCTGTCCCAGGTAATCCTAGAGATGGATATGGGCTCTCATCTTCCCCCAGGAAAATCCTGACTTGCACCAAGAATTGGGCTGCTCTTAGGGCAAACAACAAACAGCTTTCTTAGCAGATAAATGTTGTTCAGATGGCATCGGTAACAGATGCCAACTCTCCCACAAGTTGGGAGCTGGGACAGCTGCAGAAACACATGGAGGCAAGTGGAGGTTGGATGGTGAATTTTTGCTAAGCTTTTTCCAGTCCCCTCTCTCCCTGATGGGCTCTGCACTAGGAATGGTGCCTCTGTGCAGTTCTGCCCAGAGGAGTTGGGGTTGGGGTGCTTTCAAGGTGGCAGCAGCTCCACCTGCCCCCAGGCATCCTAGTTGGTGTTGAGGGGAACGGGTCACGGTGAGGTTAAAGCTCCTGGCCCCAAGGTCATTTCTGTCCGCTCACAGTCTGACGTCAGTGACAAAACATTTTGTCATGTCCCAGAGATGACGCTCATTTGGTGCCGTAAGTGCTGGGTGCATTTACATTCCATGTGGAGAGCAGGCACCTCCAGCAGTCAGCACAGTGGTAGAGGTCTGACAGGTTCACTTTGCCAGGGATCTGGTGCAGCTCTCCTGGGTCTCTCTTTGGCCATCCTGGCTGAATTCCCGGAGTGCTCCCTGCTTCCTTCCGTCTTACTGCATGGCCACCAGCAGCTGGGATGCCCCACTTGGAGCTGCCCCCCTCTCAGTAGCAAAGGATGTGCTTTGCTCCGGATCGCTGAGGCAAGGCTGAGCATCACCCCTTTGTTGTTATTCTCATTAATATCAGTAATAATTCATCTCTGAGGCCCGGGTTTCTCTTTTCTTCTGACTCAAGCGTCTCCCCCCTCCTCCCCACCGTGCCGCTGGTTTCCCCGGCTGCTAGCAGGAAGCAGTGAGTCTTTTCTTTCCAGGGCAATGACAGGTTTCCTGTGGCAGGTGGTTTTCTGGTTAAAGACGGCGGTTATTCGGCGCACCCTCCCCCCGGCCGCACGGCCCGGGAAGCGGCCAGCAGCGTGCATGTGCGTGAGAGGGAGCGAGAAAGCCTGGGCGGGCGCACTTCTCGTAAGCCCGGGCCGCCAGCATTGCACCCGCACCCAGCCTGCTGGGGGGGGGGGTGTTGCCCTGCTGTCACTCGGTGCCGAATTTGCCGGAAATGTGTTGTTCTGGAAAGTGCTGGGCTGAGAGGCGCGAGCATCAGACCCCAACCCCAGCCCTGCTCCTGGTGAGCACCTCCTGGAAGGGGCTGCGAGGTGGCACTGAGGGATGTGGTTTAGTGGGCATGGTGGGGGTGGCTTGGGGGTTGGACTAGTTGATCTTAGTGGTCTTTTCCAACTTTTATGGTTCTATGATCAGAAGGAGTCCTGACGCATGATGCTGCAGCATGCCCTAATGCAGGGCAGCTCCTACAGCCCCATTTGTAATCGCACCCTACTCCGTCCCCATTCACACCTGCATCTGAGGAAGCCCCCATGATTTTGTCTCCCCAGGAGAGTGAAGACCTGGAGAGGCAGAACGCAGCCCTGCGCCGGGAGATCAAGCAGTTGACAGAGGAGATGAAGCACTTCACCTCAGTGCTGAGCTCCCATGAACCACTCTGCTCCATCCTGGCATCACCCCCACCGCCGCCCCCAGAGGTGCTTTACGCTGCGCACTCCTTCCACCAGCCCCACATCAGCTCCCCACGCTTCCAGCACTGAGCCTGCTGGGGTGGCCAAGAAGCAACTTGTGGGCTTTTCCATCAGGAGAGGGACAGACGCCCCTTCTCAAAGTGTGTACTCTGAGTGACTTTGTCCAAGACTCGTTCCCTGTGCAGAAATGGCAGAGCCACTAGCAGGCATCTTCGGTCAGTTTCCAGCTTGGATCCTGGAAAGAGGAGGCATTCACAAAAGAGCATCAACTGTTCCCCCCTGGGGATGTCACAGGCCGCCACTGTGCCAGTGGCTGGTTGCAGCATGCAGCAGCGGGAGGTCCAAGCACAGGAATGGGAGCAGGGATGAAGGGAAAGGTTGGGGGACACAGAGTACCAGGGTGAAACTGGTTTATTTTTGTAAAATAAAGAATGAAAATGCTTCATGCTTTGTTTTTTCAAAAACTCAGATCCTGCATGACGCAGGGAAGTTGGAGTGGCAGTGGGGGAAAGCTCGTCTCAGCGCTAGATCAGCGGCCTATAGGGGACAGGGTCCAGTGGGAGGTGGGCTGTTCCCTGCTGAAGGGCTGGACCTGGCTGATGTGTCAGACATTCTCTGTAGAGCAGCACGGTCCTGCTGGGGATGACGAGTGGAGGCACCAGTAGTGGTACAGGCAGTCTCTGCACCCCAGAATCCCCAGTCTGGCTATCAGCCCAAGCACAAGGCCAAAGTCCACCTGCCAGTGCAGGTCCTGCTGCTAATGCTGGCTCACAACTGTGGCACCCCCTGAGAAACACCAGCTGCCATTTTTTCAGCATAGGGTATCACAAGCAGTGTTGCTGAAATAAGCTTCGTGTCATCCCTTCATACGATGGCCAAAGCTGCCGCTTCCCTGTACAGGCCTTGCCTGGAGCCACTCAGGTGCAAATGCTGTTCCCAAAATGAATTTCACAGGGATTTGGCCCTTTAGACCATGCAGCATCAACCTGAGTTCTCCAAGAGTTCAGGTTTACAAGGCTCTGCTTCTGCTCCTCCAGCACCTGGTGGGTTTGGCCCTGGATTTTTCACTTGCTGTTGCTTAGGGTTCTGATGCCCTTGTGCTCGTTGGGTTATGCTGGGTCAGAGGATGGAGAATGCAACAGCCTCAGCAAAGTTTGCACTGACTTACAGCAGTATAACCACCAATAATGAGAAATCGTCATCTGTCCTAGCCTGATGCATGTGTGCCATAGAGATATGAAAGCAATACTTCTGTTGCAGAGCTGTCAAGCACTGAGATCCTGCAGGTTGGGTGGGGTTCTGTGAGATGCCCACAGCATTGCTAGGCTACTGGTAACGTCTCTGATTTATTACTGCGACTCAGAATGAAAATAAGTGGTAAGCACTGAGACTGGGAGACGGGTATGCAACAACATCCTCTCAGGAACGTAAACAATAGTCCTGGCAGCACCAGCCAGGGTCCCCTGCCTCCACAGGGCTGCACACTGGAAGCCCTTCAAGCAGTGCTGCGCTCACCTGACGCTGGCCCAACACCAGACATGGGCACTAAGGGAAGCATCTCCCAATCTGACTTGTCTTTGCCCCAGTCCCGCCCTCAAAAACCTGATCACAGAAGAAGCTTTTCACGGTTTGAGTGGTTTTTGACCTCTCCATTGTTTCCGGTTATTTTTGGGTGTCTGAGATGCTGTCTTCGTTTGTTATGAGGAATGGTTCCCTGGGAGACAGACATCAACACCCAAACAGCCGGGGACAACATCTCTGCTCAGGGCCACCAGCCCTTTAGCTAGTGTCTGAGCATGTGTCTGAGCAGTGTGTAGCTGCTCCTGGCACACAGGCAGACGCGGGGCCGGCTGGGCCTGGTGCCACCTGGGCAACCTGTGGCCACCTCAGTGCCTTTCTGCTGCACAACGGAGTCCTTTGCTGAAGAGCTCTTCCAAATCGGCAGTGAGGGCTCCCAGCGGCAGTGAGACTCTTTTTGAGTGGAGGAATTCCATATGGGAATGTTGCTCTTCCTCGCAAGCAGAGAATGAGGAAATGCTGTGTTTGTGCTGGCCTCTGCTGGGCAAAGGCCGAGCTCTGCTGGCTCAGAAACCTTTCTGGTTAGCTCCAATATGGCACAGCTGGTTCCAGGTTCAGGAAGGATGCTACCCAGGAGAGCATCTCTAGAGATGCTGGAGCTCTGCTGTGGGCAGCTCCTGGGCACAGCCAGCAGAAAGTTTGATGTGTGAGGGCTGAGGGCAGTGAGGGTAGGGGGAAGGTGGCACGGGTAACAGCTGCTGTGGATGATGCTCTTCTAGCCCTAGTGACAGCTGTCTCCAAACAAGTGTCTTTGCAGCATGACAGCATGGAGGTATGTGGCAATCTGCTGATGTGATCAGAGGTGGAGAGAGGAGCGAGGGGACAAGAGGGTCATGCTGTCCTTTATGTCCTTCACTGATCTCAGCACCTTCTATGGTTCAAGGTGCTCAGGCAACTGTGCAGAAGGGCAGCAAGTCACAGACTATGGAGGGTGCAGTAATATCCTTCATTTCCATCCCCTCAAAAAGCACAGACTCAGCGCTGTACAAGCACTCAGTCTCAGCATTTCAGGGCTGCTTCTGTGGTTAGATAAATAAAAACATGACACCCGGTGCTGACGTAAGCTGTGTGTATCTTGCAGATGGGAAGCCCAAGGCAGTATTTTATGCCTGGCATTCCATTCCTGCTTCATCCTCCTCAGCTGGGCTGCAGGTTCCCAACATGTAGATGCCGAGGTGGGGAGGAACAGAGCCAGCCCAAGGCAGGTGCATCCATCCTGCTGCACCAGTCTGCTCTGGTCCCAACCGTTGTCACTGTGATGTCCTCCCTCAGAACTGAGTCTCAGGGCAGAGAAGAAGGTGTGACACCCAAGTCCCCTTTGCAAGAAGCCAGAAGAGAAGGAGGGGCACATGCTTTCAGTTTGGCCAAGGACAGGCTCAGCAGCTCTGTTGCCCACTTTGCAGTGACTCCAGAGTATTTATAAGGTCCTTTTGCAAAACCTCTCTCCAAAGTACTGGTGCCGCCAGCCACATCAGCAGGAGGAGCATCTCCTGCATACTGTACTGAAGCAACAGCCCATGGAAGGAATGAGTAAGTTTTCCTAAGCAGCACTTGTCACACAAGGGTGCTGAATGGATGCTAAAGTTTCAGTACACAGAGATCAAAGAAGATCAGGAATCATTGCAGAGAGACAAAGTATTTCTATGATTCAAGAGCTGTGGAGAAGAGAAAAAGCAAAGTGTAGTGTGAAATGGTGAGACTTTTTCCTAGAAAACAGCACAGTGCTGGCATGCTCCGTGTCCCTGCTCTGCCACGGTGTTGCCACTTTACTTATTAATGCTTTAGAAGGGATATGAGCACTGAGGCAGCAACATTTGTACATGTAAGGTTGTTCACGTTAACCAGACACGTACCAAACTGCAGGGAATTCATAGACCCAACCCAGGACTCCTAAGACCTAGCCAAGTTTTCTCTCCCCGCAGCAGTGCTGGTGTGGTACCCCGACTCCTGTCCTTGTCCTTTCTCTTTTTTGCTGAAGTGGAGGAAGAAGAGGAGCATGCCTGAGTTTGGTACTGAGCCATGCATGTCTCCAGCACTCTTCAATTATTAATTAACTAATGCCAGTTGTAAGCATTAGGAGGTGAAAACTTTTTTTCTTCTGTCGTTGGCACGAACTGGTATGACTCACTGTGACTGAGGCTGGAGGATGCTGAGTAAGAAGGCTTATATACTTTGAGTATTTGGTATTTGGGGTTAATCTGTGACCCTGATCTGGACTGGGGATGTAAATCTAGACTGTGGCTGAGTTTTGAGTCTTGCTGGCTCTTTCTTCTTCTATTCTGAGCTGGGTGAAGCGATGCTCATGCTGCATGTGCATGCCTGGTTCCACAGCAGGGAAGACAGGCAATTTTGTTCCAGTGACAGAGCCAATGGAGGCTCTGCCCAGCTGTCCTCACGGCTATGTCTGTCACCGCAGCCTTTTGCAAACAAAGGTTGAGAGATGGGTTTAGAAGCCAAAGCAGTGCAGCATGCTAACCACAGCTCTTGGATTAGAGCCGGTTCTCATCCGGCCAGATCAGAGAGCGGGCAGAGGAAGCTGATAGCTGTTGCAGAAGGCCATGCAGAGGTACCATAACGCTCTGTGTCCCAAGGTGTGCGCTAAGCAGCAGTCTGAGGAACAAGGGCTTTTTGCGGCTTCAAGTTATTCCCTGAACAGCTTTGGTCGTTCTGAGGTCTGCA
This sequence comes from Numida meleagris, assembly GCF_002078875.1. Taxonomy (NCBI): domain Eukaryota; kingdom Metazoa; phylum Chordata; class Aves; order Galliformes; family Numididae; genus Numida; species Numida meleagris. The sequence continues at coordinate 39,400,457 of NC_034414.1, forward strand.
TTCTTCTCTGAATGAGATCCTAGATGGTACATATGTAGAGGAAATGTTTGCAGTTTTGAATGCTGCAGGGCCTGCATGCTGCAGTTTTATAAATGCAGCTATCCATCGCTGTGTCCTTAGATCTTTACACACGAAATATAACTGGAAAGATTCATAAAGGTTTAGGGAATCAAAATAATTAACCCACAGTAAGCTACCACATTTGTGAACTGTGCCCTGGGCCCCACTTTCTCGCGGCTGCCGGGATGCAGGCAGCTGCAGATGCCAGCAGAGGGCTCGCAGCCTGCCCAGCTCCATCGGGGAACAAGGCTGCCTTTGTCCCGCACGGCCACCCCGGCATCCCGCTGCGCAGCCCGCACTGCCAGCTGTCCTGTGCCGCAGCGCTGGGACCGATGGCGCGTGTGAGGGTTCCCGCTTGCTCTGCTGATACAAGTGGCTGTTTTCTGAAGACTGCCGCTAAAGCACTGGGCGTCGAACCCAGCACAAAACGTTGTCCTTCTGTGTGTTGTTCTGGAAGGGATTGCTGCAACATACCGATGGTGAATCCTTACCCCTCTGTCTGCAATTTCCAGGCTGAAATGCCTTCAGAGCTATTCCTTAGCCACTGCCATCAGCCCAAACTGATGTGCCACCCAGCTTTCTCTCTCTTTCCTTTCTTCTGAGCAGTTTAATGTCTAACTTAACTGTAGCAGCCTCCAGCAACAATGATCTTGTAATCTTCCCTTCTGCGAAAGGCTGTGTGGTATAGACTGGGAGATCTTCTAATATCACTGCTAGACCATAATCCCTCAGTCAAAGTGCATAAAAGCCACCTAAGAGCTGTGCTAATTAAATCTTTTAAGTGCTTTTAATCTTTTTTTTATCACTGCCGCCATCATCCATAGAGTTACGTTTATTGAGAAAGTCAAGCTTGTTCCAAGGCATGTTCTTTGGTCCTTACAGAATGTAAGCTCCACGTACTCACTGGTCAGCAAGGCAGAGTATATTCCAAGAATCTCAGAAGTTCTTTCCTTGAGGTCATCAGAGAACCCAGAGATGCTGGGCTCAATCTGATGGCCTGCATTGTTACATTTAATCTGGGACCTGACTGCCTTTGGCTTAGTGTCTTCCAACCTTCACAGATATTTTTGGCTACAGAATATTGCAACCTCTTTTAATACTTGTCTCAACCTCCCCATGTAGGAGATTTCCCTCCAAATCCATTTCCCTTTCAAATCCTCTTCAAGGGGTTGTCCTGAAATATAAATAATTTTTCATGGCTAAGAAGTTTTTACATAAAGATGCTGTGATTAGGGAAATCCAAAGGCAGCTGCTGTGCTGCTTCAAGAAGAAAAGGACGTTTATCTGAGTAGAAACAGATGCGGCAGTGAAGAGGGGAAGAAATGCAAAGCACAGGAGTTTTATTTTCATCCAGAAATTGGCTAATGATATAAAGGGGCGATTGAAGAGTTCACAGAACCAGAAACAAAACCAAGCAGCCCTGACAACAGAGGAGAGGGGTTCTGGGAAGCGTGGGCCTGTGCAGATGAGAAATACTGACTAAATCATCTGTGGGGGATTCAGGGCTGCCTGACTTGACAGACCCCAGTAACCAGTGTCCGAGTGCTGCCTTCATTCTTCTGCTTTCTGCTGTTATTTTCATTATGGCCTGTGTTTCAGTCATTCTTAGTTTACTGTTTGACTCTTCCGATGGGACGAAGGCAGTGCTTTGCTGTGAGCAAGAGGCTCCCTGGTCAGCAAGCTCTGCTCCAAACATTTTGTTGGTGATGGGCTGGAGAAACTGAAGAGTTCGGGGAGAAAATCTGGAGCTGGAAGTGAGACTAGAAGGGAACTGGAGATAACAGACTGTTTCTGTCTGTGCTTTGGAATAGGGCTGGCAGGAGGAAGAGGACCAAAGTTATTTCTTATTCCCTTCATACATCTAAAGACTTCTCTGCGTATGCCCTTTTTCTTCCTCAGCCACATGAAGGAATACGCCTGTCCACAGTGTATTCCTAATGTATGCCAGGTTCTCAGCTCATTTTTTTCATTACACTCTTTCTACTTTTTCCCTCTCATTTCTGTGACCCAAGCCTGAAAACAATGTTCAGCCCCAGATGGTCACTGATTTCCTCCTTTCTGCTGCCAAGAGCTCTTTGTCTGCAGCAGATTTCCATATGGGACGTAACTCCATTATTTTGGATTTATCCTGGTTTACACATGAAACATGTAACACAGCTATGGGCAGCTAAAGCTACAGTACTGAAACTGTATGACCTAAATAAAAAATGTAGGTGACATTTAAATTAGTCTTGAGCAACACAACAATCATGTCTCACCGTCTGCAAATTTTGCTCCTCCCTCTGCTTTTGGGATTATTAACAAATGGCACTCCTCTGAGCAAACCCAGTATGTCACACTAAAAATTGCCCATTTATTTATGTTCTTGATCTTTATTTTTTCATCACTCTTTAACCCATGATAGCCACTACCTCTGGGTAACTTTGATTCCTTTATAATATTGTGGGGAATTTTGTACAGATTGGATGAACATAAAAGTTAATTTTCTGTACCATTTTACTGTTATATCCTAAGAGTTCTCAGACTAAGGAGCTATTGGACCACAACAGTACTTTTCCTTTCCCATTTCACCTCTGTACTCTCTGCATCACCATCACTCATCGCACTCCTGACAAATTTAAGTTATACACATATATTATAACAAATTTATTTGTCCTTTCTGTTGTCTTAGTTCAGAGTTTGGCGTGACTTTGGGTGCTTAACCTAACAATAAATGGAACTAATAGCCTTAGTGATCCACTGAGTAAATACAAGCCTAAGAAACACCACCTTCTCACCTGTGACCTAAGCCTTTGTTTCAGGAATACAATGTCCTACAGACATCACTCACATTTTTTCAAGTGAACTTGGAGCTGCTTGTTTAATCCTGGAGAGTTCAACACAAGCACGTGACCAAATCCACACTTGTAAAGCTTATGCTGAGTAACGTTCATATGATTCAGATAACACAGCGTTAACTAAATGAACTATAGATCATAAGTGATCTGTGGGCAGCAATCTGCCAGAGTGACATGCTGCTGAATTAACTGGAATCATAGAATCATAGAAAACATGGGCTGACTCACCAAGTGCCTGGTGAGGATGAAAACAAACACCACTTTGGGCTGTTTCACTTCAGTCCGACTGACATGTTTCAATCCTGACCTCACTGTGTGTTTTCATTTCATAGCGTGCCACATCACAAAAACATGCAGAAAGCCATCTCAAGCGAAAAATAAAAGTGCTTTATTCCCCACATGCTCACACCAGCATTTCTGAGCGGGTCAGACACTTGTGCACACGTGCATCCCTTCACAATTCCTGGTTATCCGTGCCCACCGAGGTTTCTCTGGCACCAGGTCCTTGGGCGTACCCCACGACCTTCTCCCCCACCCACGAGTTTTCTCAGTGCTCGGCCGCAGCCCCAGTGCCGGGGGCAGCCTGGTTTGTGCGGGATCTGTCCCCAGACGAGCGTCGGTGCTCTCGCGCAGGGCCGCCCGGGGCCTCGAGGTCTTCGCCTCGCACGGGCAACTCAACTTTCGGACGGGGTCTGTCAGCAAAGACGGCAACGCTAAGCGCTCACGCACGCTTGATCTGCTGGGGCTGCCTGCCGTTGGGGCACGGCCGGGAACGGGTCCCGGCAGCGCCCGCACGACCGCCGCCAACACGCCGCTGCCACCCGGCGCCCTCGGCCGCCGCGCCGCACCCCACGCTCAGGGCCGCCCTGCGGAGGGGCGGTGCGCCGGGCGGTGGGAGGGGAGGGCCGCGCCGGGCCGGGCCGAGGGGCGGTGGCAGCCAGTCAGCGCGGCGGGGGTACTCGGGCGGGGTTTCCCGGCCAGGTGCTCGGCATCTGGACCGAGTGTGCCGGCGGCGCGGCGGGGAGCGGAGCCGGCATGGTGCAGCGGGAGAGCGGCGGGGCGCCGAAGCCCCGCGAGGACGGGCGTGGGGTGGAGGTTGCCGCCGAGGTTCGAGTGTCCCGGCGGCGCTGGGCCGTGGTGCTGCTCTTCAGCAGCTACTCCCTGTGCAATGCCTTCCAGTGGATCCAGTACGGCAGCATCAACAACGTCTTCATGCGCTTCTACGGTGCGAGCGCCTTTGCCATCGACTGGCTGTCCATGAGCTACATGCTCACTTACATCCCGCTGCTCTTCCCCGTGGCCTGGCTGCTGGACAAGAAGGGGCTGCGCCTCATTGCCCTGCTGGGCTCGGCCCTCAACGCACTGGGCGCCTGGGTGAAGCTGGGCAGCCTCCGGCCGCAGCTCTTCTCCGTCACCGTGCTAGGGCAGGTGGTCTGCTCCCTAGCGCAGGTCTTTATCCTGGGCATGCCCTCACGCATCGCCTCCGTCTGGTTCAGTTCCCGTGAGGTGTCCACCGCCTGTTCCATTGCTGTCTTCGGGAACCAGGTAACTGGTGGCTGCCGCCTGGAGGGGACAGGAGGTCACCTGCCTGGCCGCAGGGACCTGGGGTGCTAAGGGGAGGAGATATGCAGGGCCGGTGTGTCCTTCCTCCTGGAGAGAGGAGCCAGGTAAGAGCCATCCACACGAAGGGGGCTCTGGACAGACCTCACTGCAGCCTTCCAGTACTTGAAGGGAGCTTACAAGCAGAAGGGGGACTGACTTCTTCCACAGGCAGACAGTGATAGGACAAGGTGTAATGGCTTTAAACTAAAATGGGGGAGATTTAGGTTAGATGTTGAGGGGATATTTTTTCACTCAGAGGGTAGTGAGGTGCTGGCCAGGCTGCCCAGAGAAGCTGTGAGTGCCCCATCCCAGGAGGCACTGAAGGCCAGGTTGGATGGGGCCCAGGGCAGCCCTGCCCATGGCATGGGTTGGGGCTAGGTTGGCCTTGAGGTCCCTCCAACACAAGCCTTTCTGTGATTCTACAAACTGCGGTTGTGTTGGGATTTGGTGCAGCAGTGTTCCCCTCCTGCTGGCTACTAGATGGGATGAAGGAGGTCAGCTGTACTTATGGCTGGACCCTGAGGAAAAGGTCTCTAACGAATTTTCCCAATTTTTAAAAGTAAGTCACAGAGTTTCCACAAACAGTTGCTCTGAGAAGAAGGAAACTTTCCTCCAGGACAGGAGGAGGTAAGGTCCCTGAGCTCTCCTCTATGAAGATGGATCAGGGAGTCCAGTGACCCGCACTGGCTCAGGCTGTACCATGTTTTTCTCAATGCCAGCTGACGCTCAGAGGAGGTAATTTTTTCACAGTTTTGAAAGGATTAGTGAAATGACATGCTGACCTTTGCACTGGAATGCCCACGAATCCCTGCTGCATGAGGCAGATTGGCTGATGCTGATGTAGCGTGGCATGAGGGAAGTGGCTCCAGTTCTGTTATGTTGACATGAAGAGGGAAGAACAGTCTGACATTTGCTGCGTGGCTGGACCTGTTCCCCTAACTTGAAAATGCAGTACTCCTCTCTGCGTGACTGCCTTCAGCTGACTGGCTCAAACTGTGGGTGGGCACCACTCTGACTGGAATAGCTTTTTCTGTTCAGGTGGTTTCTAAAGCATGGTTCTTCCTACTGCATGCAAAATTATCAGTGAGATTTGAGGTCTCCTTTCCCTGCACTCTTGGGTTTCTATACAGACTGAGATAGTGCTGTGGCAAAGAGCAAATGCTGGGGGGTGACATTTGAGGAACTGAAGTTTATGCAACAGCATTAAGCAGACTCTGGCTTACAGCTTTAGGAAAGAGAAAGCACACTTTCTCTGAGTGGATCTAAGCTTTCCTGTTCGCTCTTATCACACAGTCTCATGGGCTCCTTTTTATGTGTTTTAAATGAATCTTCAGAGTTGAAGGAATCTAATTTGGCATAAACTCTGCTGATTTAGGAGTAAATAAGTAACTGAGCATTTTGCTGTCAGACTTTTATTCAGGTAGAATTACTCAACAGTGTGCACAAGAAATCCAAACAATGTGGCATTCAGCCTGTGCTATATGTGTATGCAGAGTCCACATCATCCCAAAAGCAGTGTGTTAGTCTGGTGGTTGTGAAAGGCGAACTGGCCGGACGCTTTGGTCCTCCTCTAGGGGTTGACCTGACATCAGTGAGACCACAGGCCAGTAACAAGCTCTCGTTTGTAAACCCAGACTTTCCTTTTAGAGAATCAGAGAAACAAGAAATGGCAATGACTAAAGGGTAGGCATACTCCACAGGGAGAGCACCTATTCATTTCATTCCCTCAAATCAAAGATCCAGTGAATGAAAAGTGGCTATTTTGTTAGGTGGTGATGTTGGACAGAGGAAGAAATAGAGGCTTTCTTTTTTCCGTAGTCTGCAGTTAGAGTGTGTTTTAGGGAGTGTCAGTGAAGGGCATAATATGGTGGGTTTGTGATTGCAGTATGGCAGATGATTCCCTATGCTCTTCTGAGATGCTAGTGTTTGCAGGATGTGCTTGCTAGAGCAGCAGGCCTTGTCCCTTCCCTTAAAATACTTGCTTTGCTGTCTTCTGGGGATGGGGAGGCATGGTGCTGTGGCATGATGGTACTAATCCCCACCACGGTGAGAATGTTTAAGCAATGAGTTGAATTACTGTGGCTTTTTAAGGTGTAACAGCTGGAGCCAGCTGGCCAGGTACTGGAATTCCTCATCCCTCTGTGTCAATTCCCATTGCGTGCGCTGGACCACTGTGCGTGGGCTATGCTTGTTTGGGCCTGTTGGCTGTAGGAGTGCCTCTCATTGCCCTGTCTCCCTGATGAGCAATGGGCATCATCGGCATGTGGAAAAATTTGCATTGCTCTGCTACCAGTGCTGTTACTTTTTTTTTTTTTTTTTAATTGAAATAAATCTTCCTGGGTCTTGCCATTCTGATTAAGGGAAGCGAGCAGCTGTTGGACTTGGGGTAAGGGTTGGATGATCTTCCTGCTGTAATTCTGATTCTTTGTCTTTTGGCAGGAGTTGATAAAAGCTGGTGATGGGATGGGAAGAAAGAAACCTTTGGTTTCATATTCATTTTTGCCTGTAGGAAAAATGTTGCAGCAGCATCTTCACGTGGGGTCTGTCCCTCTACAGATGCCACTGGGGTGTCTCTGTGACTTAAGTGATTTAGGACTTCCATAAAGAACACATCCTGAGGCAGAGTTTATAGATGCTACATGTGTTTCGCTCCTCTGGGCAAGCCATTCACAGCTTCTCAGTGAAACACACCTTTGCCCAGTTTACTGGGGAAGAAATGCACTGCAGCCAAACAACAGCAGTCTCTTATCTCTTGTCTAGCAGTGATGAGGTGAGGGTTTTTAATTTGTGCAAAATGCGTGAAAAGCCATGAATGAAATTCAAGGAAACGCTCTTTCTTGGCAGGTCCTTTCCTCTCGTTTTGAAACGGGGGAAGAATCTTCAGGGGTTGGGGTGGGGTGGGCTTGTGTGAATAATCAGGTCTGCAACATCTGAATAGCCCTTGCCTTTTTTTGAGTCTGCAGTGCCCTGTGTGCTGAGTGTGTGCATCTGTTTGCCTCGCTGCTAACCCTGTTCTGTACTGTTTGCCCTTCAGGGAAGGCAGCATCTCGAATTCCAGGAAGTGTTGTGAGAATGGAGCACGTCTGGTGGGATTCCTCTCTTCAAGCAGACTTTAGATCTCTTTGGTTCTTCCCTGCCTGCTGAGGAGCTCCCCATCTCTTCAGATGAGATCTGATTCCTGTAAGAAATAGGAACAGGTAGTGATCTAGCTCACATCTCTCTGTAGTTTGGCCCTGCATCTCCTGGGCTTTTAGCTATTAGCATAGAGAAGATTTTACCAAGGAGCTAAGAGGAGCTGGTAGCAGCAGCAGTTAGAAGTGACATTTTCCAGCCCTGGCTCCTTTCTCCTCCTGCAGAGATGACAGGGTGCATCAGGGCATTCAGATCACAAGGAGTGCTGTGTGGCCAGCTCTGTGAGGTCCTGGCTGTGGCTCTGTGCAGGAGGGTGTGCTGACCAAGTAGCGACGTGGCTTTCCCAGGAATGCCTAAGCTTCTATAAATGAGCACTGGAATCTGAAATGAACTTTTTCTACTCATTTATCCTGGTGCTCCCTTCCCAGCCAGGCACCAAAAGCAGCTCTCTCTTTTTCCCTCACAGAAGCAGCTGGCTTTTGGGTTTTGCTCTGAGGAGGTTGCATGGGAGTTAAAAGAATGACAGCAGTGTTTCTGCTGGGAGGGGCTGCCCTATGGCACCCTTGCCCTGCAGGATCCTCAGAGACTGTCTCTGTTATGTGACTGTAACATGTCCTTGACCCGTGTATTATATCCTGATGGAGAATTCCAGCAGCTGCTGAGGTGGCTGTTGGAGCTGAAACCCCTCTTCTCCTTTACTGTTTCTTATCTGCTGCTGTTTTGCTGCATTGCATTTCTTCCCCAGTAAAATGGGTGAAGGTGCATTCAGGGCTGAGAAGCCCTGAGTGACTTGCCCAGAAGAAGCAGTTATCATGATCTGCCATTGCATCACATTAAACAAAGTGAGATGATGCCACAGAAGCATGAGGAGGAAGGGTGTTTGCTTTCAGAAGAGCTTTGGTTGTGCAAGTGCAGACTGAAGAAATACGTTATCTCGTATCAGTGGAAGCGTATATATATATATTTTTAAAAAGCTAAGCCTTATCTTATCTCTTCATGAGGCATGGATTACAGTTTTTCCTCTCACAGTGAGTCCTTTCTGCTTCTTAAAACACTGTGAAAAAGGTAACTAAGCTGTGCTACATAGACTTCCTGGCTATTTGAATTTTAATGGACCCTTACAGATTTTAGTATTGCTGTCAGTGGTATGGAAGAAGCATATCTGGATAGCAATGCTAATAAAAATACACTATGTAGGAACTGGCAGCTTCTGGTTTCCACAGCTCTTTGGCTGGGTATCTTCAGCTGGAGACACCCGCAGATAAAACAAGAGGAAATGCTACATAGTGCGGAGCTGTGAGACACAGGCAAGAGTAGTGAAAGGGGCTGTGGTGCCCAGGGCTTTGGAATACGTGTATGCATCTTCCACGCATTCCCAGGGTGAGTGGTTCAGGTCTGATGTGTTTTATTGCCTTGGCAGAACTGTCTGAGAGGCACTGGCATGGGCTCGGTGTGTACTGAGTGCAGGTTCAAAGTCCCCCACTCGTATGTGTTAGAGTGCTGCATGAGAAGGAGAGCCCTTCTGAAGGGGACAGATGTTGCTGCTGTTTTGTTTGCAAGCTTTTTGGAGGAACAGTGTTTACATAGTAAGGTGTGGTGGCTGTCTGAGATATGGAGGTTTCCAGAACAGCAGTTGCAGGGCGCAGGCTTGTCTGGAGACCTCATGAAGGAACTTCGCTTCCACCGTGGTGATGATGTTGGATCAGTTCTAATCATTCAGGTGGAGAACCTCACAGCATTTGTTTTAAGGTCCTGTTATCTAAAGCCACCTGTATTAGAATCAGTAAATCTAAAAAGCACTTGTGCTGCTGTGTCTGGAGAGGAACATCTTGAAAATGTGAAGCCCTCCATGCTTAAAGGATTACTAGCGCAACAACACATCATCAGTAGGGTAAAACTAACCTGTCTCACGATGGTCTAAACAAGTAGTTTAAGTGCTTAAAGAAAACAAGTAAATTGCTGGGAGCTGCAGGACCGACTCATTAAAACAATTCAGGTGCCACTTGTTTCTTTCAAAGCATGATGGGCCTTCTGGTTTTCTAGAGGATTCCTCATTGCCAGGCTCTTTGGTTGCTATGGATGTTGAGGATTAGAGGTAGCGCTGTTCATTGTAGGTGAATGGCTCCAGACTGGTGCTGCCTCTCCCAGCAGTTACGCAGATGCTTCCTGCTCTACTGCTTACTGGAGGCTCCATTAGGAGCTGTGCAGTGAGATGGGCAGGGATGGCCTGGGGATGAATGGGATTGTGTGACTTCCAGAGGACTCTTGTGTGGGTAGCTCAGTGTGGGGCTTAGGAGGCAAGTCCTTTGCATGGGTTTTAGTCATGCCTTACAACATTGAATTTGATAGGATTTAATAAGCATTCTTCCAAGAGAGACCTACAGCAAGTATTTAGAATCTCCTGTTTCCTGTTCTGTGGGAAGGGAGCATGAGAACACAGGAGCGCCTGGCTAGGGCAGGCAGCCCTGGGGCTGGTCTCTGCTCAGTGATAAGCACTAAGGGAAAGACAGTAATACTGGAGTGCATCCTCCCAACTCCAAAGTGTCTGCTTAGAAACTTGCTGAGATAGAGTTGAAATCACAGTGTCTGCAAAGCTGCTGTATTGCCGTTTATACACATGCGGGCTTCATTTTTTCAGCTATTACGGTTCTGCCACTGTGACCAAACCGACAGCCTACTGTCCTTGGAGTACCCTGGGACTCCTGCCCACACGGGGCCTTTTAAAAATTCACATCATGTTTGCCTTCCTGCATTCCTGATCAGAGTATTTGGTAACAGACTAGTTAACAGTTCAGTACATTGTGTGCAAGTGGCGTGGGTTTTCTGTTGCCTTGTTCTTTTGAACTCTTGGATGAATCCTGTCTGGCCCTGACACCTCATAGAACAAATTAATTGCAATAAATTGATTAAAATCTTCCACTGATGAAACTTTATTTGCTATATGAAGAGATTCTGTTGAGATAGAAACTACCCATAAAAACCACGTAGTGAATGCTGATGCAAGAGTTCATTTAGTTCTCCCTCTGTCTCGAATATTCTCCTTCCATGGTGATCATCTTTTGGCCTTGCAGCCTTTCTGGCAGGCTTCCCGACTGTGCTGTGTTTGAAGAGTTTTGACTTAGTTTGTCAGGCTGCTCCTCAGCCTTTTTTGGCCTAATTATGGTTTTACTTTAGTTTGGTCCAGCTTGCTGTCTCCTGTTTTTCTTGCTGGAAGAAATGAAGTCCAGCTTTTGAGGGGTGTGCTGATTTTTTTTATTTTTATTTTTTCCTTCTTTGCTTTTTAACTGTGATTGCTTTTTTCCCCGCTCTAGAATTCTGGATGATATTCTGTACACCTACTCTGTGCCCCCAGATGCAGTATGCTTGTGCAGTCTTAATGCAAGCAATACGTTTCTCTGGATTTTCCTTTCTGTTTCCTTTTAACAAGCTTCTTTCCTTTTAGGCAGTTTGCTCTTGTGAGTTAAATAGTGCCATAGTGGTCTGAAGGGACTTTTTGCTGTTGTTTGTGTTTGTTTTATTCCTGCTGTTGCAAGGAAGCTGAATTTGAGTGCACTGCAGAACCATTCACTAATATTGATCGTGGGGTGTGCTGCCCTAGACCTAAATCAGGAATTGTGCTGCCTCTTATGGGTTCTCCCTAGAAAAAGGTATTTATGGGATCTGAAAATGCAGTCCTTTGCATCACCTCTGTTGTGACCTTTATTTAGCCTGTAAGGGCATTGCCAAAATTTCTCACTGTTGGAGTGTCGATGACTCTCAGAAAAGGATTTCTGAACAGTTTGCAAAACGGATTCTCAGTACCCTTTTTCAGATAGGAAAGGCTAGAGAAAAGAGCAAATCTGGACTGTGGTCCCAGAGAAACCTTGCTATTTTCTGTGCGTGTTCTGCTGCGGTTCAGCAGCTCATATGACAGCATGCGATTGCAGAGAGTGCGAGCCCAGGAGCAGCTGGCACAGGAATCCAGCCCGGTTCTTCCAGAAATGAAAGGATGGTGGGGCAAAGGAGCAGTTTCCAGGAAGCAGTTTGTTGAGTAATGCTGAGTCTTGTCCTTGAAGCCTGAACTTCTAGGAGTGCTGAGAAGCAGTACTGGAGCCTGGTGTGGCTGTATGCTAGGTGAGCAGGCATGCTGGAGCAGCAGGATCACCCTCTGTCCAAAATAAATGTGCTGCAGAGACGAACAGGCTTCTGCTCTGTAAGTGCCTTCTTGGTTTGGTGTCCCTCTTCACTGTGGTTCATTGTGCTTACTGAACCTCTGAGTGCTGTCATTCCCAAAAGTGGCCTGGTTGGACATGGCACATCCACAACCACTTGGTGACTCTTCCCACCAAGTCCTGTGATGTCCTGGGAGTGAACTCAGCACACGTGTCTGTTGCCGATCCAGATCTGTGCTATTATGGTGTCCCAGAGTGGGCTCTGTTTGACACAGGAGGAGTTTGGCCAGATGTGGTTGAAAGGTACTTGTCTGTAAGTTAAATGCAGTCTCTGAGTCTAGCAAACAACTCTGATCCATAAGCAGTTTCCTTGCCTCAAAGATCCACCAGCTGGGTGGAGTAGGAGGGTTTGCAGAGACAGCACAAACTGACTTTTGTTACAACCAGCAGATGTAGCACCTGGAGTGTATTTGTTCTGTGATCTTTATCCTGGCCAGTGAGTGGGTCTTCTAAAACGAGTCCCTCATTGTCCTTCAGTTTGGAGATATGTCTGTGAAAGCATGCAGAAGGCGTGAGCAGTTCTTGCTAGAAGGCAAGCCAGAAGGTGCTCGAGCTTGTGCTAGGGACACAGAGCTCCTGGGTTGTTCTGCTTTGTATTCTGCCATGATTGTATGTGGTTTGTGGGCAGCAGAGTGCTTGCTTTTCTTGGTCCTTGCTTTCTTTGCTTGTAGAGTAAGGTTGATGACACTAATATACCCTTTCAGGGACTAAGAAAACACTGAGTGCTGAATCCTTCTGCTGGGCAGCGCTGCTGTTTCGCTGCATTATTGTGGGGCAGCTGGTCATGATTTTGCTAATGGGTTCATATCTACCTGATGTTTCCATAATGAAATGGTACATACAATAGGCTTAATTTGAATACCTCCTTCTCTTCATGTTTTGCATACTCCTATCGCCTTTCAGCGTGAGAATGAGGGCAGTGGCTCTTAGAAAGGCTGTTCACATAGCATGAGTAACCAGCATGGGGGGGATTTTTTTTTTAATATTTCTAGTCTGTCTCGGTTCAGTTAGCGCTGTACCAGCACTGTGAGTGCTTTTCCAACTCCCAGCAAAGGGTACAGCGTGCAAAAGAGATTGAAATTCTATGTTTGAAGCAGAGGTGAGTATGGATGCATGGCCTCCTGCCATCTCTTTCTTGGGTGCCTTCTCTGTCCTTCTGTCTGTTTGAAGCTCTTGTGTGTGCCTTGTTACTGCCCACAAATGTAGGCTCAAACCAGGAAAGAATAAATGAGGGTGTCACTAAACAAAAAATTGCTTTTGCCCTGTACAGGGCTGAATGTGCAAGATGTCTCTGAGAGCAAGCAAGAGCTGAGTTGATTTGTGGCTCTTTTTCTGATGTCTGAGAGGGTTGCAAGTGCTGAGAGGGGCCAGAGGAGCCAACTCTTTGAGAACCACTCAACACTCCTTGAGGACCAACTGCAAAGTGAAGTACAGGGGAGGGAACAAAAAGTGGCTTTGTTAGGCCTCCTCTTTAGAGTACTTAGAAATGTGATAAGTGCAGTTTGACTTCAGCCTTTATGAAAAGCATGCTCCCAAGCGTCAAAGCAGCTGTTTATCCCCTTTGCCCTTTGAGGGGTGGCACTGAAGGCCTGTCCATTTAGTCCTACAAGTCAACATGGCGAAGCCTGTGCTGCTACAGCTCCCTGTTGCTCTCCTGGATAAATAGTTATCCAGTGAAGAGCCCAAATGTCCTCATAGAAGCTTGTGCTGTCACTGGACGTGTGGGGCTCTTGGCACAGCAGAGGGCAGATCTGCAGGGATTTCTTCTTGCAGCCCTTCAGGGCCGAGCATTTTAGCTGAGGCAGTTGCCAAGCCCCTTCACACAACTTCAACGTTTAGAAAGCACTGGCAGTGTGTATCCTTTGCTTTCAACTTTGATCTTTTTCTAGGTTTTCTTGGTGCAGTGGGAAGGGTATGAGTGGTATTAGGGTGAGCCTTCTCTTGGGAGAGTCGTCACTCTGAAATAACACAATGAAATGGTCGAGACAGACTGATATCTCAGTCATCAGGAGTGGGCAGGATTTGACATTACATCAACCCTTGCTCTTTGTCTGGCTTGAGGAAAAATAGGTTCAACTCACTGACCCGGTGAAGAACTGGGGTGTTTTTTGGGAGTGTCGTTTTCTACCATTTTTAATGAGCCAAGTTAGATTACCAGGTGACTAGGCTAGCACCAGAATAGATGCAAGATGAGTGGAATGTGTGTCTGGACAGGAACATGTGTGGAGGAGCACGGGGAAACACGAACTCCACTCTGTTGGAGGCAAGTATTAATTCTGCTCAATTCTGTTGTAAAACCTTGCCTTGAACATCCTCATAGTTGTGAATTTGTGAGGGGACCTCTCATGGCCTAGTTGCTGTGGGCAGATGGTTTATCTTTCAGTTGTTAGGTGGTAAAGGAGATTTTCACCTTGGAGGTGAATCATAGAATCATAGAATTGCCCAGGTTGGAAAAGACCTTCAAGATCACCAAGTTCAACTGCAACCTAACCATACTACCCCAAACTCTAACAACCCACCACTAAATCATGTCCCTGAGCACCACATCCAAACAGTTTTTAAACACATTCAGGGATGGTGACTCAACCACCTCCCTGGGGAGCCTGTTCCAGTGCTTCACAACCCTTTCTGTAAAGAAGTTTTTCCTGAGATCCAACCTAAACCTCCCCTGGTGCAACTTGAGGCCATTTCCCCTTGTCCTGTCCCCAGTTAGAAGAGACCAACCCCGCTCTCACTGCAATCGCCTTTCAGGTATTTGAAGAGAGCAATGAGGTCTCCCCTCAGCCTCCTCTTCCCCAGACTAAACAGCCCCAGTTCCTTTAGTCTCTCCTCCTAGGGCATATTCTCCAAGCTCTTCACAAGCCTTGTTGCCCTTCTTTGGACCTTCTCCAGCACCTCAATGTCCTTTCTGTACTGAGACACCCAAAACTGAGCACAGTACTCGAGGTGGGGCCTCACCAGTGCTGAGTACAGTGGCAGGATGAGTTCCCTAGTTCTGCTCAGCACACCATTCCTGATACAAGCCAGGATGCCATTGGCCTTCTTGGCCACCTGGGCACACTGCTGACATCTATTAGACTTAACTGCCTCTTAAAGAAAACAAACTCAAACTCAGGCTGCCTGAGTTCTCATGAAGCACCATTCGAGGGACAGAATGGAGCTAGAATAGGCCAAGTTGAGCTCCTACCACATGAGGGAGGATTGCATTTCTCATGAGCTCTGAGCTAGTGGCAGTGTTGTAGTTCCATGTCACCTCTGTGTCCCCTCTCTCTCCTGCTCAGCTCGGCATTGCTCTTGGCTTTCTGATCCCTCCAGTGCTCGTTCCCAATGTGGAAGATGTGGAGAAGCTGGCTTACCACATAAGCATCATGTTCTTCATGACAGCAGGCGTGGCAACAGCCCTCTTCATCCTGGTCGTCATAGGTAAGGAGGTAGGAAGTGTGTGCATGACTCCAAGTGGGGCTGAGATCAGCCTGTGTGAGTGGAAATTGTCTGGGGATGTGTCCCTGCACACAGCTGCCTGTGTCACATAATACTAGATATTGCTGTTTCAAGCCCTTGAGGAATGGCCCTTGTAGAAGGGAGTGTTGGGGGTTGTGAGCGAGACTGCCAAACTGTTCATTTCATCCTTTGGCTGCCTATGTAATAAAACCCTGGCATGAATAGGTCCTTTAAATGCCAGTCATAGAAATATTTCAATGTTCGCAGTCTTGCCTACAAACAGGATGCTGGGCCTTGGGTCATGTCTTGGAGCTGATTACATCTTAAGGATAGGGAGAAGGAAGTAGGCTATGTGGCAAGAACACGCTGTTCCCAGGAAGAAAAAAAAAAAAAGGATTACCAGTTGGGAGTGGAGCAAAGAAAGTGCTAAGGGCAGTAGCAGGACACTAGAGATGCAATCCCCCCTGTTAAAGATCTGGCTTCCACTTCACACATTAGCACGACAGATTGGCATGCTCACTGGAGAGCAGAGCTTGCCTGATAAATATTTAAATTATTATTATTTTGTAAGAGGTTCTTCTTGCCAGCTTGTTTATGTTGCCTAGTAGCTGAGTCAGGTGTAGATTTTAATGATTTTGGGGTAGGGAATAGACAAGGTACCAAAATAGCTGTGTCTCCCCTAGTACAGCAGTATATCACCAATGATGGGGATTCCTGAATGCTACTTTAATGCTAGTTAGAGACAGCTTGTCTGGACTGAGAAGTGCCAGGCTTGACATAAAACCTAGCAAAGGCTCCATAAGCACTGGGTGCTGTGAGGCACCAGGCCACTTTTGCCAGCTGGGTTTTCCCATTTCTCTTTTGCATTTGTATGTCCATGCAACACTTGAGCAGCTGTCTCTCCACCATCCTGCAGACCACATTATTAGTCCTGCCAACTCTTCTGTTTCTGCCAAACAATGCCTACAGAACATGCTCATTGAAGGCAAGGTGTTTCCCCAGTGATAGGAATTGTTGCAGGGACGCTCTCTTCTTCTGTTCCTGAATAAGTTTGTGTGCAGAGAATCAAAGCTGAATGATGCTGATGTGTTTTATACATTTGGTTTTACTAGCCCCTGTGCTGTCCCTTGAGCAGTTTTCTCCTCACATGTGCCCAGGCTCCCCAGTTGCACTGTTGCATACAGGTCTATTTTGTGTCTGGTTTCAGTCTTCAGAGAGAAGCCCCCATACCCTCCGAGCCGAGCTCAGGCCCTGATCCAGTCTCAGCCAACAGAGGAATATTCCTACGTGCAATCAATCCTGCGCCTGCTTCGCAATGCCAACTTTGTGCTGCTTATGGTCACTTACGGTAAGGTCTGGTTATTCCTCTGTGCTGCTAGACATGCTTAGCTTCTCCCTCTCTCTCTTTGCTGTGCCAGGGCTGTAACTGGGCTAAGCTGGGTTAGGGGAATATAAGGGTAGCTGTGCTGCTCCATACCAGAGGTCCCTCTAGCACCACAGTCTGTCCAGCAGTGGTTACAAGCAAATGCCTAGGGAGGAATAAAAGCGGGGCAAGCATGCACAGGACAGTACGACCTCACCACTTTTCTCTCAGCTTGTGACCGCTTTCTGTTCAGGGGACTTCCTTATCAAGTTATGGGTTTTTTTTTTCCTAGTTCATTAGTAACTTGGACTACTCTAAGTGTTTACTTAAGAAATATGGAGCTGTGTTTGAGTGCAAGTCACTGCACTGAGTGCAAGTTATTTTCCAAGGAAAGTGTGTGGCTGCCAGGCTTCCCAGTGGAGGTGATGTGGAGCATGTAGGCGTGCAGATTGCACCAGCTTTTTTGGAAATCCCTATAAAGCAAATAGAAGGAAGGATTGGAGACCGTGTTCTTTTGCCATCTGTTCTCACACATTGGATTTGCTATTTCTCTTCATCAGTCTTGCTGTATTTCTCAAAGGGCAGTGTGATGTATTGAATCTGTTCTTGATGCTGAGTTGTCCTATCCAGAAATATTTTTCTCTTTAGCAGTGATAGGGAAGGCCACTGCAGCCTGCACCTGGCTGTATGATAGAGTTGTGAGCTTGTCTGCAGAGAGGTCTGTCGTCTCTTCCTACCTGCTTGCTGTGGAATTTTTTCAGGAGGAAAGATAAATAGCGCTCGAACTTCTGTCCTGTGTTCAGCTGTGCCTGAAGGACTTTGTGGGTGGCACCTCCAATTGGAAAGAGTATCATGGTGGCTTTGTACTTAGTGAGGGTGCTAATGGTTGGTCTTCAGAGCTGTTGAGATCTCCTCTCCCCCCCCAGTGCAACAGTTCTCTAGAAACACCCCTCTCAGACCACTGTTAGGCTCTGCTGGTTTACACTACAACTGCTGTTATGTTTTGTTTGTTTTCCTCTAGTACTTGGTGTCCTCTGTGAAAGTGGAGATTGAAAAAACTGTCAAGAAACAGACTGAGGCAGACTGGCTAAAAGCTGGATTGTGTCATCTGCTCAGTTTGCATGAACGTTTCAGGAAAAAGAAAGGGGAAAGCATTAGTTTCAATAGGAGTAAACAAGCCCTAGATGAGAGAGGCAGGCTCTCAGTACGAGTAGCATATTTAGTATCTGATCTCCCTGGGATAATTCCTTCCTGGCAGTCAAAAATGACATGGAAAGTGTTCAGTGCCTCATAATCCTGTCTTTCTTCGTGCTGGTCTATGCATTTATTCTGCTCCTCCCTGTGTCGGCCTCACATCAATCTCCAACTTGATTTTAAGGCTGCTGGCAGTGAAGATAATGTGACTGTTACTCAGAGAAGGAACTAAGCAGTGAAACTTTTTTTTTTAAAACTTGTCTGGCTTTAAAAATGGGGACAGTTTTTCCTATTCAAGTCAGAAGTTATGTTGGCCAAGATTTAAGACATCTGCAGCCACATGAGCACAACTGAGTCATCCTCCCTAGCTAACACAAAGATATCTGCAGCCTCTCGTAGCTGTTGTATTAGCATAGCGTGCAATAGGGGAGAGAGTGGGAAATTGCCTGCTGCTTCATCTCCCCTGGCTTTAGAAAGAATGTGGGCCTTCATGGGATGCCAGGTCAGAACAGGCCTGTGGATCTCTAAGGTAAAATGATATTACCAGCAGCTGCCAGCTCCTTTCCTGTGGTAATACTTGCAGCAGTGGAAACATGGGTGGCACTGCAGCAGTGCTAGTGCAGGTGAACCGTTTCGCAGGGAAACCTTCAGGCTGCCTTTTCCCGAAGACTGGTGGCATTGCCTCAGTAAAGCTGAGGCATAACATAGAGTGAGCATGAAGAAACTCTTGAGTTTCTTGGACTGGACTCTGCAGTAGAACAGCATGTAGCTACAGAGAGGCAGTGGGCAGGAAAAGGGTGGGAAATTTTGGGAAGAGTGTGTTAAGTGGGAATGATGAAACAGCTCCAAAAAATCAGCTTTGGAAAGGGCAGTGATGAGAAGGGAGGATAATGAGGTCTGCATAAGGAATCACTGTTCTGGAGGATGATGAAGGTGAAGAGGAAGACCAGTATTCTGGCTTGTAGGTAATACACTGCTTAGTTACAGGAGAATTGAGTTCTAGTCCGAGGCTTCATAAGAGCTCCTTTTGGAACCTTAATCAATAAACTTCTCCTTTATGGCCTCTGTAAAATACCGGAGACACTGTGAGGTCTCAAATTGTTCTTATACAGCACTTTACAAGCAAACCATTGTAACTAACTAATGAATCAGGTGAGGCTGGACCTTCAGATGTGTTCATCCCAGGTACGGGTTCTGGTTTCCTCATCTGCAAAGGCAATCAGGCACCATTGCAAACATCTCTTGCCTATTTTATAGGCATTCAAGCAGCTGGCTATAATTTGTGGAGAAACTTCACAAAGCAACTGTGACATGTGAAATGCCTATGTTTTTGCCAGCCTTCACAAATGCAAATTTGATGCATTGTCTTTATTCTTAGAATATTTTGTCTGACTCTGGTGCCAAGTGCTGCTGCCAACTCAGCATCTCTTGCTACCCATTTTAGGATTAGGCGCCCTTCTCTTTCTTGGAAATCACATGCATCACAGAGCCTCTGTGGAGCTGGCATGCTGATGGCATCTGCTGCCAGAATCTGGCTGTCCACAGCAGGCTTCTGTCCTCTTGGCCAAGTGGGAAGTATAGATACACAAATGACTGGCCTGTGTTTGTGCCCAGCTTTGAGGTGAAGCAGCAGTGGGTAGAAGGACTGTTCTGATCTGCCACACTCCCATGACCTGGCGCTGTGGTTTGTGGTGTCTCCTAGTGGGCTGGGTGCTCCAGAGGTGGAAATGGGATGAACCCAGATTAGACTCTTGTGGGGTGCTTTGCCATAGCCAGGTGTTGCAAAGAGCGAGCTTTCAAGACTGCAGGATTTTCCAGCCCTTCTAGGTAACTCTTGAAAAGGACTGGTTGGGTTTTTCCTGCATAAAGAGTAAGTCGCTCTGCTTACTTGCCTCTCCTGTAGCTTCCTGATACATGCATTTGGAGCAGGGGCCACTGCCACAGGCAGTCAGCTTATGGGGTCACTTGCATAAGCTTATTCATCTGTTCTGTGAAGTTAGCACTGCTTAAAGTTGTTAAGGATGGTGTGTGAACAAAGTGTGATCTTCCCTCCAGCTGTTAATCTTGTGGCTTCTTTGGTTGCTTTCTGAGCTTTGTAGGACAGTGGGCTGGGCCTGGGGTTGCCCAAGGCTTCAGGAGCAGGGGAGCGGGAGTTTGACCTCAGGATGTTGGCAAAGCTCTGCCTGCTAGACTGCACTTTTGTACCATGTATTGCCATCTTTCTGCTTTTAGTTGAGGCTGAAAGAGAAAAAACAGGAAGTGGGAAGTTGACATGTATCTGGGCTGTCAGAATTTCTGGCATCTGAGCCAGAATTTTAAAATCCCATGCCACTTTGTGGAGCCTGTAAATGTGTGAGCTGCAGCGGTGAAATCTGTGTCCCCATCCCTCCCCCTACCAAGTTGACTGAAGCCTTGAAGAGAAACTAACTGCAAATGTAAATGACTTTCTGAGAAGAAAGTTGAGCTGACTGTTACAGACATCATCCACCTGGGGAAGGTTTCTCAGTATCACCCAAGGTGAGAGTGTAGCCGTTGTGGTACTGGTACTCCAGTGCTCTTGGGGATATTCTTGTCTACTATTAAAAAAAAAATTAAAAGAGCACTCTTGTTTTCTGTGCCCTTCAGGAAGGCATTTAACTCAATCATAGTTGCATGTGTACTGCAGCCGGCTGTCTGAATAAGGCTTGACCAGTATCACCCTCAACAGTTTCCATTCTCACCTTGGGTGATACTGAGAAACCTTCACCAGGTGGCTGACGCCTCTAACAGTTAATCTGACTTCCCTTTCTGAAAGACAATTACTTTCACAGTTGTTTTTTATTTTTTCAGGCTTCAGTGGTATCTTGTAAAAATGCAAGACTTTCCTCATACAGATGCACACACCAGGTGTCTTGGGGAAGTGCTGTCTGTGCTTGCCATTGTGTCTGCTCCTCCTTGCCTTCTGGTATTTCTTGGCTTGGAGATGAGAGGCTGTCCTTTACTGTCAGCCAGGAGAGAGCTGCCAGGTGGTTCTTTGGGAAGGAAACCTCGCTGATCAATGGCACTGGTGTTAATTGAATCTCACTCCCTGAGATTCATCTGATGCTGAGGCAGGTGCTTTGCCATTGTTTTGAGAAAACTCAACTCCACTGCTGAAGATGTCTCTGTCTGTGAGGGAAGGGTTGAGACCCTATGAAGGGCTTGCATGACCAGTACTAGAAATATGCACAGCTTCTCTTATGGCTCTTCAGTTAAGAACCATCCTGACACTGCAGGGTGCTTCCTACTGCGTGCTGAGATCCAGTTGTCCTTGGTCTGCATTTCTGCCAGTAACCAGCCTGTCCAGCTGTAGTATCTCCTGATACTCTGCAGCCTGGCTGTAGATTGATGTCCTAATGATCTTGATGCACTTCTACCCAGCAGAATAGCAGCAGACTGAATATGCTGCATTTTTATCCCCCTCTCAGGTCTGAATACAGGTTGCTTCTACTCCCTGTCCACTCTGCTGAACCGCGTGGTGATCCATCACTACCCAGTAAGTGCATCCAGTCCTCGTGGCCTTCTGATGCTTGCTGTTGTGCATTGTTAGCTGCCCAAGGAGAGTCTGTGAGAATACAGTGCTTCTGGCCTGGGTTGAAGTGCTTCTGCTGCCTGCAGCGCTTTTGGCTGGCTAGAGACCATTGTTTCTTTTTGTTCTTTACAGCACTCTCTGAGAAATGGGAGCTCTAGAAAAGAGAACTCCTTTACACCCTAAATGACCCAAGTATAAGCACTTCTGAGGTTCTTCTAGTGGTTGTCTCTGCCCTGTTCCTGACAGTGATTTCTGCTGGTGCTTCTGCACCTGGAGACTGCGTGTGCTCCAGGTGCTGAGCTGCTGTGGTGTTTACTGCTGGGACAGAGTGCTAGAGAGAGCTTGTCCATACTGCCTTATAGTGGGTCCGAGGATTTCCTGGTTGATGTGGCCCAAATCCTGACGCCAAATATCAAGCATTGTTGGGTTTATGCTGACTTCTCTGAGTGCCTGTTCATGCTGGCCAGTGTGCTGACATTTTCTCTGGGTTGGCCCAGAGAGAAATGCCTTTACCCAAAAGTGTTCTTGCAAACGCTGCTTTTGGTTACCTTGTTAACAGGAGAAGTTGTGCATGGGACGCTAACTTTGGTGTCTCTTCCTGTCTGGGTTCTCCACACCTCACTTGTTGGCTATGACTTGGCTCCTGTGTTTTTGTGTGTGTCTTACCACAGAGGGAGGAGGTGAATGCTGGCAGGATTGGACTCACCATTGTACTGTCGGGAATGGCTGGTGCTCTTATCTCCGGCCTCTGGTTGGACAGAACCAAAACCTACAAGTAAGTCTCTTGTTTGCCTCTGTGCTGCTAGTGACCGTGCTCTTCTTCCACTCTGTGCAAGGACCAACTATGTGCAGCTGCAACTTGGTAGTTCAGAGACTGAATCGTTGGGAAAAGTTTGCAGGGGAAAAAAAACACATGGTTTTTGAGAATCCAGTTAGACTAGAGTGAAGTTTGGAGGAGCATGTTAGTCTTTGATGGACCCATATGAGATCTAGTGCTTGTGCTCCCTAGGGAAACATGGGGGAGGGGAGGAATAAGATAGCCTGGCTGCTGCTTTGCCAGAGATGAGAGAGCTCTTGGCACAAGCAGAATCACAACTGTACCAGACCATTTCTCTGCCCTTTCAAACCAGCTTCTGTGCATCTTTGTCCTGCTTACTGAAAGACACATTTAATCCAGTGCCCAGAGGCATTGTATGAGCGTGTGTTGCTGTATTCGGGGCAGAAGCAAGGGAAGGGGTGATAAGGTTGTAGATGGGTGGTTCTGGACTTACTGCTTGGTGGGCTGAGACAGCAGATCTGGCCAGCATACCATGCCCATTTTCAAGGAGACAGCAAAGGGTCTATGGGTATCCTACAGCTCCGAGTCCTCAGGAGCTCAGATCTTGCTGACAGACTTTTCTTTATAGGGTGTCTCAGGGAATGGAGAGCACCTCTCCTTTTTTATGTGTGGATCCATGTAATCAGTTTCCAGTTTGTCTGCTGGCTTTGAGAACTGTACTATAGTTTGTCTGAGCAAGTCAGGAAGGACGGAGCTTTTCTGGTGATATGCAGGTGATGTGCTGAAGGCGACTTTGGAGGTCTTTTCCTTGCAGCAGCTTTTCACCTTGGAAGGTTCTGCTGCCTGGTATCTTGTGGGCTGCTTAGGTGAATCTGGTGAGCTGAGGGCTTGCAGCTTCTGAAGTGGCCTCTGGCCCTAGCTGTCAAGTACACGTTCAGAAATGCAGAGGAACTGGGCTTCTGTGACAGAGAAGAATGGCACATGAGGACTCCTGGGGGCGTGCTAGGGGACAGGAGCAAATGACTAATAGAGAGACCAGTAGGTCTCTTGTCATTTCTAGATCACGTACCACTGGGTATATTTCTCATTTGGCAGTCCTAGGAAATGGAAACACAACTTTTGTGAACTGCAGTAGCAAACTGTGCAATTTAGCTTGTCTTTTTCCAGCCTGGGATTCGTGGTAAGGTAGCCTCAAATGGCACTGCTTGGGTGGATGGTCTTCCTGAATCTCCTTGAAGAGAGTTCAGTAGTAGCATGAGGGCTAAGAACTTTGTGGCTCACCAGGCAGAGCTGGAACTCAGTTTGGCAGCGTAGAAGGAAAATAAAATCCTGGATACGTTGAAGGGACCACGTAGGTGGGTAAAGCTGGCTGAGAATGCAGAAAAATAGAGCTCTGCCACCCACAGAATTTATCCAATGGGCTCCTAAGAATATCTGGGAATAGATTTAGCCTTAGGTGAGGAAAAACTGCTAAGAATTTGCTCTCTGTTGCAGCCTACTAAGTGGGATTTCTGTGGAACTAGCATTTTTTTTTCCTGAATGCTACAGAATCTTTATTTAGCCTCATTTAAAAGTCTATTTAAAAAACTGTCAAGATGCCAGATGTTCTAGGCAGGTACCCTCCCCCTTCTCTGCACTGCTCCGATAGTGTCAGGAATGAAATAGTAAGCACGTGAAAATCACGAAGGAAAGATGTCAAGTCCTTTTTTTAGTCAGCTCAGAGAGAGAGAGGGAGAGAGAAACAAGTGAATGAGATCCAGCTGTGATTGAGAGGAGCAGGAGGAGATTAGTAACACAAGGAACTGTAGAACACTTCACGGATGTTTGATCATCACTGTCCCATCAGCAGTTCTTTCCAGGGGTGAGGCTGTGCAAAGTCAGGCTTTCTCCGTGTGTTGTGCTCAGGCATCAAATGGCCTTGCATTCTAGCTTTTATTTGGCAGGCGAGTCCCTGTGGCAGCCCCCTCACTGTTCTTAGTTTTGGAATTAACAGGCACAGGTTTGACCCATACAAACGTGCATACGAGTGAGCTTGGGCTGCCTTTGGGATGGCTGATTGAGAGCTGACCGCCTCTTGAAAAGAATATGTTCTGACACGGAGTTAAATTGAACTTCCTATGCATCCTTCTGGTTCCTGGCTGGAAAGAAAGATGTAGTTGCGACACGTGGAGACTGCTGACTTGCTTTGGGTGCCTTGGCATTTATTAAGGGAGCCTGGCTTAGAGTCAGAGGCCTTGGGTCAGTGCTTCTCTTCAACTGAACTTATCTTTTAGGAGCAATGTTCACATGGCCTGCAGTCTAACTAACGGTTCCAGAGTGCTCTCTACTGTCATATTTGTTTCAGAAATAACCATTTCTCCCCATTGACCAGGTAGAGGACCTAAGTGGTGTTTTAAACTTGAGTCTGTGCAGGCCCAAAGTATGTTAAAATCTATGGGAAGGAGAGAAGACTCAGATAGTAGAGAATGGGACATTTGAGTTTCCACTGAAAGAAAGTGGCCAGCCTAGCCTGGTCTGCTTTTTGGGCCTTCTGTTGTAACCCTTTTCCAGTCTAGTCCTGGTGTAGTGGGCATGCCTTCACCATATCCTGCCCAGTTGCCCTAAGGTGGTGTAGCAGGACATGTAATTTTGAGCACATGCTCACTGCATTGGGCATCTTTTCCAGGAGACTAGCTGTACCTGTCACAGTTGAGGATAACTTCCAATCCCTGTAGGGACATTGTGGGAACAGGTCACAGTGTCCTGATATTATTCACAAACGTCTTCTATGAATCTGTTTCTTCATGTTTTTATCCCTCCCAAAAGATATTTATGGCAGTAATAAGAAGCTTATCAAGCAAAACAAGGCATTCTTCCATGCCCTGGTGCCCCTAGAGTCATAGAGCGTTCTCCTTGTTCTCTGACTAGCAAATTTGCTGACAGAAGGCCACGTCATGAGACACACCCTGCTTTGGTATCTTTCCCCAGGGGTTCCTTTGTTTCCCTGTGCTCCAGTATCTGCCCACATCTTGGCTAACTTTGCTTGTATGCAAAATTTTGGGCCTTGCTTAGCCTGCTAAGCACTAAGTCTCCTTTTTTGTCATCCATGATATACTCAGGGGAGCGGAGTCTTGCTTGAGTCTTGTTTAGCAGAAGCCTCCTCTGTGCTTGAGGCTGATTCCTGCAGCAGGAGTTGCATTCAGAGCTGTCTATTGAAGTCCCGGTTGGGGGCTGTGTCAGGCAGGGACCAACTCAGTATGCGCATTTAGGGCATTTCTTGGTGTGTGACTTCCACTGTACTGAAGCCTGCAGTTTTGTTCTTTCTCAGGTGTCAGTTCATTTTGTACTGCTGGAGCCTAGTGACTGAGGGATACAGATTAATGAGGAAAGCTTGTTTTTGTGAGCCTCATAATGTCTGGTACCCATGGCAAGATTGAAAAGTATTCTCCATTCCCCCCCCCCACACACACACACCCCCAAATTCTGCAGTTCCAGTGGAAAACATAACTTGCTTTAAACTGCAAGAGCTGCCTGCTTCTCTGAGCCGGCTTAGTTCTCAGTGGAGGGTTGTGTGTTCTGGGAACTTCTTGCAGCTTGACATAGCATCAATATGAAACAAGGTCCTGACCACATCTGGTCACTAACTCATTCATCTTCTTTGCCTGGAGTTAAGCAGTGAAGTGCAAATATGGGCAAGTGTCAAGAAATAGTGAATCAGTTACAAACTGCTTCAAAAATTTGAACCATAAGCCTGGGAAACTAATGTCAGACCTCTGCACTGAGACCAAAACTGGCTGGGGGTGGAGAAAACAATTTTCCCAATGTGCCAACTGTCCCTCCTAGCAGAGATGAAGCTTCTGAGGATCACAGATGCATCCTGGAGGCTTATGATGATGAGCGTGTATTTTAGCACTGACTTATGTGAAGTTTGGAGACTCCTGCCTATAGAAGCTCCATCTAATTCAAACTTGGTCTGCACAGTCCAGGGAGCTGTAATTCTATCCTTGAGCCTATTTCTTACTCAGCTTACATGTCACCTCTCCAAGCGCAGAAGGTAGTTCAAACACAAAAAGTGGCATCAGTGCAGTGCACTGAAAAACAAAGGCACATAAAACAACATCTTGGTTTTCTCTGTGTTCTAGACGAGGGTCTGTCTTCCAGACCTGATTATTTCAGAGTGTGTAGTGTGTGAGAGCTGTGCAGCTTTTTTCTTTACCGTGTGCTGCAAACTACACCAAGATCTGTGGGTGAAAAGGAGAATTTGATTGTATAAAACATTGACTGTGCTTTTCCTTGCAGACAGACAACACTAGTGGTCTATATCATGTCTCTGGTGGGGATGATAGTCTACACTTTCACTCTGAACCTAGGCCACCTCTGGGTGGTCTTTGTGACTGCCGGCATTCTGGGGTAAGTTCATGTGCAGGCTGCTTTCCTCCATGTTTGAGCTGCTAGGATATGAGTAGGGAGGCAGAAGTCATGGCCCAGCAGAAACTGGGGAGAGCCAAAGCCTGCTTGTGGCTCCCACATGGGATAAAGACAAAATGAAAATGTGTGTAGGCCTGTCTGGCTGATGGGCTGTGCTGGGGGTGATGCTCTTCTGCATTCCTTGTGGGAGATGCTACTTTTACTGCCTCATTCTTTGCAGCTCCCTGCTAGCTTGGCTCCATGCCTGAGGCTGTGAGCGAAAGTGTTTGTGGGTAGGAGGGAGACCTGTGCCGTGAAGAGGGAGTCAGACAGCTGTGTGAGCTGTGGCAATGATAGAGGAAATATCCCATGCAGTAAGTAGAGCATCCCAGCAGGCATTTGTGCTACATTGTGACCCTTCAGTCTTCTCCTAGCAGTTACAATGTTTGCTTTTCTTTGTGTATCTTTACAGATTTTTCATGACAGGGTACCTTCCCCTGGGCTTTGAGTTTGCTGCGGAGTTGACATACCCAGAATCAGAAGGAACATCATCAGGACTCCTTAATGTCTCAGCGCAGGTTGGTGTGTTGTTTTCCTTTTTCTTGCTTTTTTTATAGGCAGAGATATCAAACTGTAGTTCCCAGCCCTGGATCTCATTTCTTGATTATTGCTGTCTGTGATTATTGCTGTGTACTGCTGATCTAAGCACCTCAGAACCCGGCTTTTCAAATAATGGTCCTTGTGGCATTTGTCTGCTGGCACCCATTCTGTTAAGGAAAATGCGCATCAGGATGCCAGTCATCCTTGCCTTTTCCAGCATTGTTCCTAACAGTCCTGAGAGAGATGTCCTCCCTTCTGCCCAGAGAGAGATGAGCTTCCAGCAGCCTTAAGGGTCACCTGTCTTCCCATCAACTGTAAGGAGGTGTCCCTGGATGTGTTTATAACCAAACTTTAGCCTAATGAGGGCAACAGCTTGTCTGGCCTATATGCTCTGATACTTTGATAAAGCTGGGAAACTGCTCAGGCTGCTTTATGATAACAGTACGGCTTGACTTTGTGTTTGTTTGTAGATCTTTGGTATTGCCTTCACCATCAGCCAAGGGCAGATCATAGATCACTTTGGGACAAAGGCAGGAAACCTCTTTCTTTGTTCCTTCCTATTCCTGGGGTCCATTATGACAGGTAACTAAATTTCTCAGTGTTCTGCTGTGACCCTTCCCCTTGGGCTTGGCATGTGAACTGAAGGGCTTTGAGGGGTAGCATTACTTTCAGGAAAGGGCAGAACCCACACAGCAGCCCCATAGCAATGTCACAGTACTTTCTGAAGCATCTGGTTCGTGTTACAAAGAAGATCCAAGGCTTCTTGCCCTGGTTGCTTTCTGGGGTCTCCAAGATGGACCTCCTGAAAAATAAAGGACAGAGACTCCTTATTGCACCATATGGAAGTGCTGTCTTCCTCATTCAGGACAGTGGTTTCCCTTGCTCACCATTATGCATTCCCTTGGGGCCTTTGAGTCATTTCCCCTTTGAGTCTTGAAGAAATTGATTTGGGATCTGCATGGTAACTAAACTACCTTCACATTTTTTTTTCCTCCCTTTGTTGAAGCATTCATTAAAGCTGATCTCCGAAGACAGCAGGCCAATGTGGAAAATGAACATACAGTGAGTAAATCCCCCTTCAATCTCTGCTGTGCACCTGCTATTGGCTCAGGACAAATCTCTGCCTCTCCCCCTTCCAGGAATGGAGCTGGCCCCTTTCTGAGTTACAATTGTAGCTGTGATTCTATTTTCTTGTCCCACCACTTGCCCGGCCTGCAGGGAAGCTCCTTGTTGGCATGTTCAGACAGGTGGCTGTGATCTCAGTTTTGCCAGCTGCTGAGAGCCTCTGTTGGCTTACTTCTAATGTTCTGCAGACTCTGTAGGCTCTGATATTCTGGGATTCTCATGAGGTTTGCATGTGTTGTTCTCAGCTAAAGACAGCTGTGGGACAGAGCTGTGCTGGCTTCTCTCCTCTAACCATACTTTTGCTTTGTTTAGAGCTGAGTAACTATTCTTCCAGTTCCCTAGAGAGGCAGGTTGTTCTTTGTATTCCCTGTCTTTAGCTGCAAAGCGGGGTTCTTTGCTCAGGACAGAAGGAAAGTGAATGGCAAAACCCAAATCAGGGCTTGAGCAGTGTAGCCCCTTACACTTCATGTGGTGCTGTAGGCAAGGTTTCTAGCTTGTGTCAGAAGTCAGGGTAGAAGGTCCCTGTGGTGTAAGGTTGCAATCATTGAAACTGCACGCGGGAGAGGGCCTCCAGTGAATGAACTGCAGTGGATACCCTCAGAAGTTCTCCCTGCAGGGAAAGGGAGAGGATTAGTGGTTTCTTGGGGCACTTGTCTTTAATGCTCTGGGCTCCTCTTCTAGGACGTTAGCAGAGATGTCCATTCAGCATTCTTGAAGCCATCAGCGACCATGTCTAGGAAAGTGAATAAGATCAGTTCTCTGCTGGCTCAAGTCAGATTTTTTCAGAAGATGATGTTGCCTTTCTCCAGTTAATCTAGCCAGTCCAGTCTGGAGAAGAGACCAAAAGGTCCAAGAAGCAGCCCTTCTCCAACCAGCTGCTCATGAAGGTGGATTTTCAATTACAAAATATATGCCTTTTGTTTGTTTTATTTTTATGAAAATATCTGGGCATAAATGCAGAGAGTAGGATAAGTAGGGGAAATTGATGCTGTTGTGGGTAGTTGTTGCACATAAAGTTCTGGAGTCAACCAGGAAAAAGAAACAGTGTGAATTTACTTAGTTTGGGTAAAAGTTTCTCTCCTGTTGTCGTAACTTAAGAACAGTTCTTGCTTTTTTTCTGCTCTGGGGTTGACAACTTCAGCTGATAAGAGTAGGAGTGGTAAGCATCAGGGTCTATGCAACTGAGCTAGAAGACTACTGCTCTCCTGGAATCCTGGCATGAGTGGAATTGATGGGAAGAGACTTAGCTAAGCTGAGCTATGCTAACAAGCAGCCTGTTTTATACACACCAAACTGCTTGTATCCCTTGATTAGCAGAGATGAAACAAGATAAATTTTAAAGCAAGCCATCCTCCCTCTTCAAGCCCTCTGGCAGCAAGGTTGTCATGAGAGGTACTGGTGACACAGTTAATTCATTATATGTTTGTAGAAAATCCAGGAAATTTGATATTTCCTGGTTGTGTTGCCTAGTGGTAGTAAGGCCCTTTCCCTTTTTGTCAGGCACTTCTCTTGCCAGATGAACTGTACTCTTTTGGCATTTTTTGTGTAAATCTAAAATAAAGTTGTAAGAGTTTGCTGCTGGAGAGGAGGTGTTGAGACCAGAACGGAAGCAGTACAGGTCACTTCTATAATCCTAAAAGCTTCCAAAACTGACTGCAGTAAGAACCAGAGGGATGCGTGTGAGGTAGTAGGTCTCATCAGTCAAAAGCTTCAGTGACAGCACCTTCACCTGAGGACTCATGCTCTGTGGAAGTAATGACAGACACCTCTTCCACCTCCACTACAAATGGCTGAGCGTACCTACTTATTTCTCAGGCTTAATAACCAACCCCAAGGGCCTGACCTACTGAGGTGAGGCTGAACTTGGTGTTCTGTGTTATTATGGATCCCTCAACCAGGTGGGCCGAGGCACTGTGTGCTGCCTTTGTGGAGAGTTATGATGGAGTCAATACACTGGAGCTTTGCCATATGGCACTGCTGCCTTACCTGTGCTTGGGTGTTTGTACTGGTTTCTTTCTTTACCAGTTCATCATTTTTTTTTCTCCCTTTCTGTACTTGCCTCCATGTTTTCTGGGATCTGACTTGTGGCTGTTGTTACAGAGACTCCAAGGCAGCAGTCAGATCACGGCTTATGGACTGTAACTTGTAACCCTAACCCCACCAATTCCCATTCCTGTTCACTAGCTCGCATACAAAGGTAGGAGAATCACACTAATTTTCTTGTCTGAACACTCATGGGTAGCACAGGCACCAAGCCAATGACGCTTCTGGGACAGCAACAGCAGGCACAGAGAGGCTGAGAGCTTCTCTTCCTGGGTACAGATTTGAGAGGAAAGATAAGACAGCTTTCCAGAATAGTGAACACCCACCAAGCTTGTGCTGGATGAGGCATTCAAAGAGGTGCAGCGTAGCAAAGCCTGGTACTGGAGCAGATGGAGAGCTGAATTGACAGTAAGTTACTGGGGAGAGGAGATGGTGTTTGGAGGCCCTTCTCTGATGTTACTTTTACCATCCAGATTCTTGGCTAGAAGTGGTACCAGGAGCTCTGTAGAAGAGTTGGTTTCATCACAACCAATAACAAAGTCATTAGGTTGGTGCCTTTTGGTATACAAACACCTGAAAATTATAAAGCTCTGTGCTTGCCTGTCTATGAATCTTAGTGGCACTTGGCATTTTCTCAGCTGTTGCTTTGAGTGTAGTGCTTTACTACTCACTGTTCTCTGCTTTGCGTGCTGGCTGGCTGCTCTGCCAGGTTAACTGGGCTACCCTGTGCTTCTCATCAAATGTGTGTATCATCTCGTGGCCATGATCTACAGGACTAACAGACAGAAGCCACAAGAGTCTCTTGGAGAAAACCGCCTCAAACCCACTAAGACTGGGCACGTGCTACAGGAGTGTGAAGCTGCCAGACTTTGATGCAAGCATGAGGAGCAGTCACACGCACAGGGAAAGATTTGCCTCTGGACTGAGCGCTTATAAAGCTGCCCCCATGTCTGTGGCTTAAAAAAGCTGTTACACATGTATTGTGTTCACTTGGGACGACCTAGCTGAGAAGCTGTAGCTCCATGAACTGGGCAAGCCTGTTCTAGTATACTGGTAATTTTTTTTTGATGGCTGAAGCTTATGCCATTGTTTTCGTTGGTACTGGTCCTGTCTTGGTGCAACTGCCAGTGTTACTGCTCACATCCCAGCTGCAAAATAGGCATTGTGAGGCTCAGGCGTGGTGTTTTATAGGTATTGCAAGGAGAAGACACGTTCAGAGTCAGATGTGAGCTTCCAGAGGATGCAGAGTTGTGGAGCTGTGCAGAATTCACCCTGTCCACTGAATTGCTGTACTGTTGGTTATATGGTCCTGTTGATGACAGTGTGTTTTCTCTGGTATCAACCCAGCAGAGATGCAGTCCCATGGTGGAGGTGTATGGTTGACTTGTGTTCTGTATGGGACTTGTCATCCAGTATTGGGCCTAGCAATGTTTGAATCTTCCTGGTGTGAAAATAGAAATGATTGGGTGGAGAACTGTCACAGCTTCTAACTGGATGTTCAGCTTTGGTGCAGAGCAGGACTGTGAAAGAGCCTATTGTATTAAACAGTCCAGTGTATTAAGACACAAAAAAGAAAAATACACATGCTAATTCTCATACAGAAAGATCTTCACTAAGTCGTATCTTCTGAAATAGAAAGTCTGAGCTGAGCAGCTGTCTTTGCCGGGGAGAAGAGGAATGTATAATGCCATAGCATCAGAGAAAAGACTCAGTATTGTTATCAGCCTTCACTCTTTGCCCAGGAACCACAGCCTCCAGGCAGCCGCCTGTCAGAACTTTCGGTGACCATGTCCACCCTGCAGGATGGTTTCTTCCTGCAGGACCTGCCTTGCGCTCACAAGCACTTTGTCTTCCGTCAGTGCCTTTCCCTGCTTAAGGTATAGTTAAACAGATGTTGCAATTGACAGAACTTGTAGTGGATCTAAATGGGACTGTGAACACTTTGTCCTCTACTGAGAAACCTGTAATGTGGTTCCAGCAGTCCTCCCAGTTGTGTCAGTTCCCAGAGCATCAGTGGGGTTAGCTTTCTGTATCTCAGGATGCTTGAATCAAATGCCCACAGTGAGACTCATTATCATGTAAAATGGGCTGCATTTACTGCAAGTGTATCCGAAGCCATTCCAGCATTCTGCATTGATGTTTCATAGTAGTGTCAGTTGAATCAGGATCCATATTATTGTCTGTACTCATCTGTTTCAGGCGTCCAGCATCTATGCAAACTGTCTGCTATTATTTCTTTACATTATGCAATGAGCGTCTTTGCTGATTTTTGTGATTGTTTTGAGTCAGAAGTGCCTTTCTACAAGAAAGGTCTTAAGCAACACATTTCTTCAGAAATACTTCTAAGCTTATGTGTTGTTTTTTTTAAGAAACAAGCTATCCTGCTTGTTTGCTTGTGCAGGATCTCAAGCTGGCAGGACTGTCTTTTTCTTCAGACTGGGCATTGCTAGCCCTCTTTGAATATAGCAAATTGTATTGAAGTGTGTTCAGGATACTTTACACTGATTTCATATAGTAGGAGATTTTTTTTTGTGTGTGTGTATGTGCATCAAGAGCCTATTTTTGATAGCAGACTGTAGGTAGTAATGTGATATCTGGCTTTGTCCTGTTTTTTTGAACCATAATAAAATTCAGAACTTTTGTTTGAAGTGTTACTCTACCAGCAGGGCTGAGCACGGATGAGTGTAGGTGATTTTGAGCAGCTCAGTAGCCATCCTAGATACGCAGCCATAATAAGGGATTCGCTTAAAACAAGGCTCAAGTTCTGCTGCGTTCTCAAACTGTGTCCTGGCTAGGTCAGGACTCGATCAGGGCTCAGTACTATGTACTGATGGTTGTGCATTCGTCCAGTATAAAGATGGGTCTGATGAATCTGAGTGGTACACTCAAAACTGTGTTGCCTTTTCATCCCAATGACAGCACAATTTAGAGGCTCGCCAGGACACCAGGGAAAGCATTCTACTTCTGTAGCTTTCTGGAGTCCCTTGCTCTAATGAAATACTGCCAGTAAAATAAATAATACAAAAAGATGGAATTTTGCCTAATAGGCACAGTGTGTGCGCCCTCTCCTGTTACTTAGACTTCCCTGCACCTTCTCTGTGTTTAGTGTATGGCAAGCAGCCTTCTCCTCCTCCCAAAGCCATGGGCAGGCCGGCTGCATGTCCTTTTCTAGTGCTGTGTCTCCCACCTTTGGGAGCAGCTTTCCTGTCCCAAGGTGTGGAGCCCAGCGGGCTGCCTGATGATCTCCTAAACCTTTGCCCCTGTAGCTCCACACCACAGAAGTGGTGTTGAGTCCCCAGAGGTGCTTGGGGAGCCTGTTCAGAGTTGCCAGCGTGCTTCTATGACTCATGGCTTTTTTCAAGCCTAAATGCAACTTTCCATTTGCTGCTACCTCTGGCACTGCTTCATGCAACCCCACCTGCTGAATGGAGTTTTTTTGTGTGCTTCCTGGCTCTTGCCTCCAGGCATGACTTCGAAGCTCTCATGGTCTCACTCTGTGTTCGGATATTGTTGCTGTCCTCTCCAAAACCTTTTCAGCTGCTGTTTGTGTTAGAAGCTACTCTGAATGAAACTGTTTTGTAACTCTTGCTTCCATTCTGCCTGGACTTGCCTTGAACAGCACTGGGGATGCAAACCTATTTGTGTACCTCTGACTCCTGCCTCAAATCTCAGTCTTGCCCTACAGTGAGTTAACTCAGAGTTCAGGCTGTACAAGACCCATGTTTACCCTTACAGGTCTGCATGCTGTCTTCTAAATCAGTGACAGTTGGGGTGTCTCAGTGTAAGCAGCCAGCACTTGGAGAGATGCCTGAAGCCTGCTGGGGGACCTGGGAGTGTAAGGTCTAATCATAATTCACCCCTCAAAGATGCAGCAGAGGGGCTGATCCGGCCCTACCCAGGGAGGCTGAATTGGAATTGCAGAAGTTCCGCTGTTTAATGCAGCCCCAGATTGTGTTAATTTGGCAGCAAGCTATGTTGCCCTTGCTTTTCCTCTGCGAAATGACTGTACAGCTGCCTCTATTTTAAGGGAAGAAATTGTAGGAGAGTTCAGGTAATCAGGCTCATTCTCTCAAAGGATTTAGGCAAAAAAAAAAAAATGCTGTGTATCTTTGCCTTTTATTTCTTTTGGCTCTTCAGGATATAAATAATGAATGTTGAAGAAGGACTTACCTGTCCCATGCTGTGGAATTATCCCAGCCATAAGTCCAAGCTGGGGACAGGGAAGAAGGGCGGCAGAGTGCCAGCCTTGAGTGGGGGTGAAGAGGGAATGAAAAGTCTTGAAGATGAGCAAGCAGCACCAGCAGCCTGTCTGGGAGATGAAGAAGCCCTCAGACATGCCAGAGCAAAGTCAGAATTGGAGCTTGTTGCTGTGCTGAGCCTCCTGCTGTAAGATACAGAGAGCGCACAGGATGCAACTTCTGGGGCTTCCACAGATACTGCCCTTCTCCATGGTATGAACGAAGAGTTCCCATTTCTTCTCTTGCCCAGAGAACTGGCCCTGCAGCTTCACCACTTCGAGGTCAATCTCATATCACTGTGACATCATCTGAGGACTCCAGCAAGTAGCTTAAGAGAAGTGGGATCGTTGCTCTGCACCGCTGCCCTGAGTGTCCCTTGTCTGGGCACTGGAATGTTCTGGAGGAGTGAGCCACGTGCACTCCTGGGTTGAGCTCTCAGAGTGTAGTAGTGGTGATTCTTTGGAGGACTTAAGTCAGGTCAGGTTGGGCTTTGAGCACCCTGATTTAGTGAAAGGTGTCCCTGCCTATGGCAAGATGATTTTTAAAGGTCACATCCAAGCCAACCTATTCTGTGGTTCTGTGATTTCTGCACACTAGTAGGGAGCTGTGAATGAGCCAGCCTCTGGCCTGCAGGTCTCTGAAGCCAGTGTGGCCACCCAGGAACCTAACTGTATTCTTTTTCTCTGACTTGCAGAAAGTGATTCCAGAAGCCTGCACAGTTCCCATAGTCCTTGAGGAGTCAAAGCTGTGAAGAAGAGGGGTGGCAGAGCTGGGAGATGCGGGACACCCCCTGCCCTCATTCTCACCTTTGCTACCTACACCATCCTGTTACATGTGAATTCTGGCTGGGGGCGACTGGGAACTGCTTGTAGAGAATGACAGAGTGAAACAAGAAGGGAGTTGCTCCCTTCAGTTATACCTCTGCACCTTGCTGTTCTGGAGACTATGCTGAGTGAGGGGAGAAGTCACTGCTCCCTTTCACCCCATGTATGCTTGGAAGAAAAGCACACATGCTCAGAAAAGCCCCAGTTCCAGGGGAGTCCTGAGCAGGTGGGGGAGGCACCTTGCGTGAGGTCTGTGTCTCCTCTCCCAGGGAAGCAGTGACACAGAATGCCGGTGCTGGACCATGCTTACTGTGAGCAGCCCTGGGAGAGCTGTGACCTGGCACTCAGAAAGAGGGATTGTGCTGAGTGCCTGTGATGTCCTCTGAGTTACACAGGTGATGATAGGAGCTTCAGCACAACACCAATCAATCAATGCAAAGCAGTGCAACTGCTGGGGCCAGTGTGGCTGTGGATAAAGATACACCTGGAATTCACCTGAGTTGCTCTTATGTTCCTATATATTAGGAATAATTGAGAGATACCAATATATCTCCTACTAGAGGCAAGGTCTAGTGCTGTGAGCCCAGATCAGCACTGCGCTAGCAGCAGGAGTAACTCAAAGCACAAGCTCTCAAGGCTGAGGATCATATCTTCCTCAATGATGAAATGCCTTTTGCAACTTTTGACACTACACAAAAGCCTTTGTGGACTATTAGATGACTTGTCAGGGCCGTGTTGCCCTGCACTGCTATGGTGAGGTGTTTTCAGCATAGTGGGAATGACGATTTGCTCTAGTATGGAGGCTTCTGCTTTGTAACAGAAGCCTTCTTACCCACTGTTCTTCCTCATTGGTACTGCCACTCTGTATGCTGCTGTTTATTAAATTAACAAATGTAGCCCCTCGAAACACTTTTCCTTCCTTTCCAGCATCATCCCTTGGTGGAGACATGAGGTGTCCTTATACCAAAATCATGCAGTTACACACATATGCCCTACTGGAAAGTAAAACACAAATGGGGACTGGATAAAAATAGCCCTCTCTGATGTGCTGTTTTTAACAACAACCACCATGAAATCAGTGAAATTACACAAGTCTTTTGCAAAAAAAAAAAAAGTCCTTTTTTTGACAGTTTGGGATTGAGGATGTGGTCTAAAATGGCTTTTAAATATAATTTTTATATGAAATAAAAACATTTCAAGTGTGTAATGAAAGATGATGTTTTTGTTTTACATGGTTGAAACTGTCTCCATTTGGCTTTTTTTTAATAGCCTGAAATGCAGAATAGAAAAATCATTTCTCTGCCCAGTGCTACTGTTATGCTCTTTTCTTCCTCTTATTTCCCCCCCCCCTTTCTTCCTCACATGCATAGGCTTTTTCACTAGCAGCTCCTGCTGGTTCCTTCCTACCTTCTGTGCATTGCCCATCTGCTCTGGCCATTCTTTTGTCTAAGCAACCTGTTCCTGTTCACTGTAGTTATAGCTCATTGCAAAGGAAGCTCAATCCTTGCTCCTGATGCATGTGGTTAGTTGCCATTAGTATGCTGCAGCAGTGAGAGCTGCAACAACTCTCCTTGGGTGTGTGTGTGATGTGTTCAGTCAAGACCTGGAGCTTTGGTGGAAGGTACTCAGTGAACGGTACATTTGCTGTAAAGCAGGGTAACGTATCCTGCTACATGCAGTAGAAATCACTGGTTCCAAAGTTGAAGAGCATTTCACTGCTACTGTGTAGCGGAAAGACAGACATTGCACAGTCAGTTTTCTGTTATTTATTAGAAATGCCCCCTGCAGAACACACACATGCAAGTTACACAGCTGGATCGGGGCAGCACATATTCTCTTTCCTGTCCAGTGTTCAGTGGATCCTGGGCTCTGCACCTCCTCCCCATGGGGGCACCAGGGGCAGACCTTAGGGATTTCATGGGCATGCCTGAGGCGCTCCCTGCCCTCCTGCAGGGAGGCAGTCACCAAGCGCTCCCAGCAAGCTTGGACAGACTCCTGTGGGAGCTTGTCTTTGGCACCAGTCAGCTGCAATTGCCTGGACAAGATAAAACACTCAGAAATGAAGGATGATTGACAGAGTCCAACATCAATCTGCCACTAAGACTGGTGTCCTGGAGAAGTTCAGAGCTTTAGTGGAAGTTTGGCAGTGAGAACAGGAGGCGATGCTGACCTTTACAGTGCACTCAGCCTCAGTTTTTCTTCTTATTTTCTGACAGTGCTTCTACCTCTAGGTACTGTAGTCCAATCAGCATCCCCAGGATAGAGAAACCTGTGATGGAGATAAAGCATGAGTTGTGTAAAAAAGGCTGCACAGATGGGACGTTCTGACCACCCGCTCCCTGCCCCACTGATAGTTCTGCGGGAGCTGAGAGCTCCATGGGAGGCTGGGGGCGGGAGGTGGGATGCAGGGCTCTGCTTACTTGCTACCATGAGGGGTGCCATAACTCCAATTGTCAAGGCTGCGGTGTGGTAAATGAAGACTTCAGAGAGGAAGTGAACAAGGGCCATAAAGAAGGTGAAGAGCGTGATGTAGTAGAGGCTGTTGGGGCAGAAAGAAGCAGATTAGCACACTCACAGCACGAGCATGGCAGGCAGCAAAGCTGCGTGCTGCCTGCTCTTGTCCTCGCAGTGGAGCACAGAGGGCACTTGGGCCCTGGTGCAGGGAGGTACTAAAGGTCACTGGGCAACGGCCGGGAGAACAGGGCGGCGTGTTCAGTGGTTCACTGGCACTGTCTGCCCGGAGGCAAGCGAAGGGGGAGAGCAAGGACATGGCGCTGGCACCGCAGAAAGCAGGTGGGCACACGAAACAGGGAGAGAAGTGGTTGAGCCGAGGAACACGGCGACGAGACAGGGCTGACTAAGGGCACATCACCCGGGATGTCTTCCCACCATCGCTCTGCTCCCCCCTAGGGGCCGCGGCTGCGGAAAGGGAGCAGGTCCGAGGGCAAAATAGAGAATCCTGAGAAACAACGGCGTTACAACGGCTGCCGTTACCGCCGCCGCCAGAGCCACAGCACGAACCGGGGCATCGGGCCCCTGCCACCTCCCACCGCCGGCACGCCGCGGGTGGGCGGTACCGCGCTGCAGAGCCGGGGAGGCGCGGACAGCAGCGGGCTCCTCCGGCCCCGCACGGCTCTGCCCGGAAAAACCCCCGAGCTCGGCGACGCGCGGCCCTCAGAGCGCAGCACCGAGCGCTCCCCCCCGGGCCCGGCGCCGCCCACGTACGTTTGGTTGCGGATGTCGATGGCGCACAGGCAGCGGATCACCGAGGACAGCAGCGTCCAGATGCCGAACGTCCGCGCCTGCAGCCCGTTCACTGCACAGAGAGGGGAAAAGCACGGTGAGGCGCGCTCCCGCCGCCGCGCAGTCCCGGGGAGGGCGTCCCGCCGGCTGCAGGCCGAGCCCTTACCGAGACCGGGGCTGCCGGTGTAGAGCTTCTCCGAGAGGAAGCTGTGGTCGCGGAAGCTCTGCAGCGTGTTCCCGGCGGCGATGACGGACACCATGACCAGCCAGCTGCGCAACACGTTCAGGAACCGGCTCATCCTGCCGCCGCCGCCACGGCTCGGCCCCGCACCGCGCTCCCGCACCGGGGCCCCGACCCGCGCCGCCTTCCTGCACTCCCATTGGCTGCGGGAGCGCCGCTCCATGCGCGCGCCACGGGGCAGGGAGAGCCGCCTCCGCCAATCGAAGCCGCGCCGCGCGGGGCCTGGTCCCGCCCCCTCGCTGCCCCTCGCTCGGGGCGGTGGGGGCGCTGCGCGTGCGCCCTGCGGCGGGAAGGACGGCGCCGGCGGCGCACGCGCAGTGAGGGCGGGGCGGGTCCGGCCGCCGCCGGTTGTTGTAGTAACGGGGAAGCGGCGGGAGTGGCCACCGGATCGGGCCCCGCCGATGGGGCTATGAGAGAGCAGGTACAGCGCGTAGGGAGCCGGTCCCGCGGCGCGAGGGCCGGAGCGGCGGCTCTCAGGGCACCTCTTCTGGGGCCGCGGGGTAGGCCGGGGCCGGACCGCTCCGCTCCGTCGGGCGTGGCCGTCCCGGGGGCTGCTCCCAGCCCGGCGGGCCGTTGGAGCGTGGGGAAGGTGCGGAGCGGGCGCGGCGCGCCTCTAGGGTGCCGCGGGGTGAGGCTGCGGGGCGGGAGGGGCCGGTGGGCGCGGGCTGTGAGCGCCGTGAGCGGTGCGGCCCGGCCCGGCCCGGCCCGACCCGGCAGGAGGTGTGCTGCCCTTGTCTCTCGCCGCCCGGCCCGGCTGCGGGCTCAGAGTGTTAATTCCTGTTGCAGGTAACTGCTGCTGTCAGATCCCTCGGGTCTGCAGAAGGGCTCTCTGAGGTCGCCGAGCCGGCTGCATGAGAGCGCCCGGAGGAAATGCCGGTGGGCATGGCTCGGGGACTGGAGGAAAGCGGCTCGTCCTCGGAGGAGGAGGAGGAGGAAGATGCTGGAGATGGGCTGCAGTAAGTAGGGAACACGCTTCCTCTTAGCTCCTTCTGTTTCTCTGTGCTTCCTTCAGGTTTTGTTCTCACCTGAAAAGACAGCTGTATTCCTTGCCCTGGTCCTACCTGTGGAGGAGGTTGTTGGTTCCAGTTGTGTCTAGCAGCTGTGGGCAGACAACATACATTAAGAGCCTAAAAGCATCACGCTCATCAGAGCTGGGCATGCAGCTGTTACTTGGCTCCTCTAAACGTTCCAGTTTCTTTGATCTCTTTCTGTCACATTCCCGAGCTGGGAACTTCCTTGGTGACGCATAAGAAAATGATGGAAATTCACATAGTTTGTTGTTTGTTTAGTTTTTAATTCCCTTTAGAGAAGGGAAATATACTTCATAGTGGACTAAAATGCAGTGTTATATGTCATTAAAAAAAAAAACTATCTTGTGAGAGCTTTGATATTTCTACTTAGCTTCTGGGGTTCCTATGAGTGACTAGTGTGTGTTTGTTCCATCTTTAGTAGCTTATACTTTTGCTTGGGTAGGAATTGCCCTCTTTCTCAAGGTGAAATTCCTTTTCTGCTCCAGCTGCACCTACTTTATTATGTCCTGTTTGCTTTCTTCACAGTGCATATTGTGACCGAGTGTCCAGCTGCAAACAGCAGTGCCTTAGTGCCCTTGTAGAGAAATATCACTTTGTACTAAGTAGTTGGCTTGGAGTTGCCAGACTCTTATGGATGAATAGCTCAAGAGCTGCCTTCGACTAGAATGTGTCTGCATTAAGTGACCAAGTGTCATGCTAGGAATGAATGACTGTCACCTGGAGGATTGCATGAACCTTGGTAGCCTTACTGCAAATCCTCAGGGCGGACTTAACATAAACTCCCCTTCTGTTGCCTCAGCTCATTTCCCACTTACATAAGGCTCTGTCCTGCAGTGTAAATTCTGGAATCCTCCTGGGTCCCTTCCCTTCCAGTCTGAGTAGCCAACTGCACTCTTTCAATTATTTCTGAAGGTAGCAGAAGCAGATGGTGGGGCTGTAAACTTGATTTGACAGGGGGTAACTTGGTGAAGAGGATCAAGGTTATACTCAAGAGGACTTATTTTGTCATAGCATCAGAAAGTTGTCCTTAATCTCTGCTACAGTGTTCTAAGTGAAGGATGTGTTTTATCTTCTCTAGTGTCTCCAGGCCTTTGGCGATGATGATCGTGCATTCTATAGCCAAATGCATCTGTTTAACATCGTGCCAGTCTTTCAGTTTCTTTTTATCTGTGTAGATGGATGAAGATGTCTCCCCAGCCCCTCTGTTTTTGTTTTCTGTTAACTTTTTCATGGCTCTGTTTCCATGAGCAGGGAGTAATAAGCAGCTTTATTTGCTTCAGCAGGTTGATGAGTTTGCTTTCTGTCATCTTGGGTTTTATATCATAGCTTTTAACTTCTAGAGTGCATGTCCTTAATGAGGACGTGATAATTCCCAATGTAGACTTGATGTTTTGGGCAGAACAGATCACTGTGCTGGAACCTGTAGCAGCCTTGAGTGGCTGGCTGGGGGCATCGCTGAATTCTAGGCCTGCATTTCACTGCATTTGACAGAAATTAAAAAGGAAGAACAAACAAATTCATGGATCGTGTTGACCCATATCTCTTAGAGTCTGTCAAATTCTGCATGAATG
Source organism: Numida meleagris (assembly GCF_002078875.1). Classification (NCBI taxonomy): domain Eukaryota; kingdom Metazoa; phylum Chordata; class Aves; order Galliformes; family Numididae; genus Numida; species Numida meleagris. Next base: position 39,441,927 of record NC_034414.1, read on the forward strand.
CCCTTTTGATCATCTCAGTTTTGGATTACAAGCAGGAAGTACGCACAGGCTTGCATATATATATATATTTAAATTGGACACTGGAATTGGCATTGTAACATTTGGTTGTGTGGATATCAGTAATTATACCCTATCCTGAACTACAGATCTTGTTCTCAGGCTATAAATCAAGAGTGCATGTTGCTTTGAAAATCTGTGGGGTTTCTTCCAAATCATACTCAATAAGATCAATGTAAATTAAGCAAAATTCCTATTTAAAATGGCAAGACCTACCTACAAAGAGAATGATTTAGAAGATTCATTTTATAGCTGAGTACACCAGAGTGCCTAACGTGTGTTTGCCCATGGGCTGGCTGGGCATGCATGGGCAAGTATGGAGAACTGCTGCATCATCGTAGCAACCACTGCGTGCGTGCGAGGTTCAGCATCTGCTAATGCTAACTATCTTGCTGCTTTAGGGATCATCCATGCATCAGGTGGACTGGCGGCGGCTGCAGGCGGATCCCCATCTTCGTGTTTCATGCTGATGCCATTCTGACAAATGACAGCTACCTCCGCCTAATTGGAGGTGGGTGCAGCAATTTGACAGCTTTTGGCATGAAGTCACGAAGCAGAAGTGTCTTACCTGGATGCTGCCTCCTCTTTGTGGGAAAGAGGGCATGCTAGGGAGGAACTTCTAATCTTATTGTCTCTGAGCACTGAGGCATTCAGAAATGCTTGGCCAGTTGGTGAATGTTTATAATGTTTAGATTGTGCTGAGTGCCTATCTTTGTCCTTCTAATGTGTCTTGGGGCGTTTTGAGTTAGAACTGTCTGGTTGCTAAACAGATTTGAAGGTTGTGCTGCTTATGACCATAAGGTAAACTGACTGATCGGTTGCTGAGAACTTAAAACTCACTGGAAGGATTGATTTTTTTTTTTTTTTTTTTGGAGGATTTCATCAGGAAACAGAGTCTCCAGTCCCACTAATTACTACATACCTTGAGAATAACAGTTGTGAGGCTCTGAAGCACAGACTTGCTATTAAAGCTCACAAGTTTGAGTAAGGCCGTAAGCCTATGATTGCTGTTGTAGCAGCTCTGCAGTCAGGAGACCAATCCTGTCTTGTGTCAAATAAGGGAGAGCGTCTATATAAGGCAAAGTTGTTGTAAAGAGTCACTCCAGATTGCAGGAGTTAGTACTTGCGGGGGTGTGCGGCTGGGAACTCAGTCTAGGTGTGCTGAGTTGGGGAAAAGCTAAAATCCTCCCAGCTTTTTTGATGCTGACACCTCTTTCTTCTCTTGCTTCTCCCTTTTTTAGATAATTGGTACGCTCATTTCTAATGTCCTAGCCAAGGAGAAATGCTCCTGGCTCTTTTGGGTAAGGGGTGGAGGTGACTTGTGTGTAGAAGCTCCTGATCCTTTTGATGTGAGTTACAAACACTCTTGAATGGTGGCAGGAGCTGCTAGTGATTGTAACTTGTATCCTAATTGGAATGTGGTATCTTTCTGCTTTTATTCAGGCCGTGGACAATTTTTTGCAATTGAACAAGTTTACTATGGGATAGCGCAACTTCTTACATTTCCTTTAGAGCTTTCTGCATCCCAGATGATGCTTCTACTCTTTTCTTTAGCCTTATCTCTATTGGTAGAACTTATTTCCTGAGGCTTAATCTACTCTTCATCTTTCTGTTCCTAGTTTGAAGTCATTTGTAAAGTACCTTTTTCAAGTGATTCTGTTCTAGTGTTGCGACTTCTGTGTCTACTTTCTTTGAACTCTTTTATGGATTAAAAAATCTTTTTGTACCGCGACTTTTGGTTCATCTTATACCTCCAGTGCTGCTTACAGAGTTTGTTTTTATGACTCTCTATGTAAGTTAGTTTTTTCAGCTAATACTGGTCTTATTTACTTGATTTCTTACTATTTTTCCCCAGTTATTTATTGGAAGATGAACACAATTTAACAATACATGAATGAAAATTCATAGTGTTTTGTTTTGATCTTATATGACCACTTCTTAGGTCTTAAAAGCTAGCCACAACAATGAGGGGTATATAGCATGAGTGCTTTCAGCTGGGGATACCTGTCTTTAATTGAGAAGAAATCATTGTTTGGAGTGTTATGAAGCAGTCTGTGAAGAGCCACGAAAAAAAGAAACAACACAAAACAACAGCAAAAAAGCTCACCCCAACGCATAAATATGTGTGCTTGTTAGCATGTCATGGGTTTCATCTTGATACAACAGGGTTGTATCAGTGACGCAGCAATATTATACCTGGGGACGGATGTAAATTACTTCAATGCCATCGTTAGAGTTAGTGCCTCGGGAGGTATATAGGCATTCCCCCCGACTCCTTGCCTGTTACACGCAGCTACTGTGTGGATGCTTCACTGTAGCTTAAGCGCAGCTGTACTAAGTCCTATGGTGCTCTTCTTTATTGTTTGGTAGCGTAGGTAACTTTTGTTTATTTTTCTAGGTGCAGACTCTAACATTGTGTCTTTTTCCCTGTTAAGAGCGTTATCACTTGTCCTATAAGATTGTACGAACAGACAGCCGCCTCGTCCGAAGCATTCTGACCGCCCATGGATTCCATGAGGTGAGTGCTGAGTTGGAAGATGTGTGTGAATATATATTTTTTACTATGTGAAGTTAGAATCAGGAAGTTCCTGTGGAGCTTCTCAGAGATGTTATTTCTTTTTATTTTTTTCCTCCATACCCCTGCCCTCCATATTCTGCCAGTCAGGTAGCAAATATGTTGTGAAGTCTGCAAAACTAGGGAAAAAAGGGATATCAAGGTTGTGTGTTTCTCGTCTTGCTTTAGTGCCCTGCCTCGTACCCTTAGGAAGATCTGAAGAGTTTCATCTCTCAGCCTTCACAAGCTAACAGAAACGTCATTGTAGTGTTCTATATTTCTCTTCTAGCACCTGCCTTGCTCTGGAGAATGTCCTGTCTGCAGCTTATGACAATTTGGGAGAAGCGTTTGGATGCTAGATTTTCTTCTGAATAAGGCAGAGTTGGGGAACTGATCTCCCAAGTTTCCTGGAGAAATCTAAAATGCTTTATAAATTGGATTTAGATGGTCTATAAAAAGAGCAGAATTATAAGCCTATTTTAAGAAGAACAGTATGTTTATTGTCTAGTATCACTGTGTAGTAGTTTAGGACAAGAATCTGCCTAATACTGTAGGTGGGTAGAGGAAGTTGTCTTAAACTGGAATTGCTCTGGTCCCTCAAATGCAGGGGCACAGTCTGTAGGACGTACAATGGTGCTTCTCACTGTTTCCATGGTTTTATGTGTGGGTTTCTTGTATTGTTTTATTAGGTGCACCCTAGTAGCAGCGATTATAATCTCATGTGGACAGGATCACACTTGAAGCCCTACTTGCTGCGTTCCCTTACAGATATTCAGAAAGTTAATCATTTCCCCAGGTAAGGTCTTGATATCATATTTGGTGAACATCTTTGTCATGGTTTGTTGTAATGTGAACATAGCTTGGTTTTTTTATTTGTTTAATAAAAAGGTATTCATCATACTTTAAAGTCCCAGCATACTGAACTTGTGCCGCATGCTGTTATCATTCTAAACATTCTGGGAATTTGGGGGAGATATGTGAATTTAAGTGCTTGTCCATAGCCCAAATACCGATTTGTTCCCATTTCCTATCTATTTGATGAGACAAATAAAGTATTTGAGGGCTTGAAGTTTTTAGTTGTAGTTGTACAGCACCCATTAAATTTTGCAAACATCCTTATAACAGTTTGCTTCAGTCCCTCTTGGGCATAGCAAGAAGCACTACCGATTAGAATGGTTATTAATACAGCCATAGAACAGAGACAGTAAAACAGAAGTGTAGCTGCAGATGAAGGTGAACAGGGCTGCAGATGCTTTAGTAACTAAGACAATAGTTTGTTGCAGTGTTCCTGTGGGTTTTTTTTTTCAGTTTGTTTCTTGTTTTGTTGTTGTTTTTTTCCCAGCATAAAAATAAGTCTCTTGTTCTGGATCTTCAGGTCATATGAACTGACACGAAAGGACAGACTTTACAAGAATGTCAGTCGTATGCAGCTGTCCCATGGATTCAAGACGTTCCATATCTTACCTCAGACCTTTATCCTCCCAGCAGAGTACCAGGAGTTCTGCAGTAAGTTAAGAATTGCTATTGATGCCCAGACGTGAAGCAAAATAACTTGGTGGGGAAAGGGTATTAGTCTTGCATATTCTAGTTCGTTGATCACTCCAGTGGTTGATGAAACTGGAAAGACAGTTGAAAAGACTCACACGATTTCTTTCTATTGTTTTTACTCTGCTGCCAACTCCATGCTTGTGTAAGTTCTCAAGAAGCTGATTGAGGGTTAGGGCTCCAGAACTGAGCTTTCTTTGTTCACGGTTGTGACTGGCTTCATAGTATCCCTGACTAGTGTCTGGGGAGTACAGAAGAGAAATGACAAGATGAGTTACAGAGCAGAGAAAGGAGTATATCAGAGCAGGAAGAGTGTCTGTAATAATGGCAGTGATTCCTAAGGAGAAAAAACCAAAAAGTAGACTTTGATCTCCTCCTGGAATTCTTAAAGTCTCATATTGTAGGCAACATTTTTAGTCCTCTGTGAATAAGCAAAATGGAAGATGTTTCAGACTTGTGCTGTTTTCTTCTACCCAGGTACCTATTCTAAGGACAGAGGCCCATGGATAGTGAAGCCTGTGGCCTCTTCCAGGGGACGAGGTGTCTACCTGATAAACAATGTAAGTACTTATAAAAAGGACTACTTTTCAGTAACACCGTCTACAAAACTATGTCAGCTTCCATGTGAGGGGCATGGAAACAGCTAAGTAGACAATGGCCATGCTCTGTGTTTCAACAGTGCATTGGTTTGCAGTTTAACAGTCCAGAGCAGCTGGCAAAGCTTGTCCTGGCCTATATTGTGTAACCAAAAGCAAGCTATTTCTTTGCACTCTGTGCTTACCTTGCAACCTGTATGGTGCTTTTGAGTCTTGGCTTAGTAGGAGTGAGTTCATATTTCCTGAGACAGTATGGGTAACTGTGCTGCTTCATACTTTCTTTTGAGTCTGACAGTAGGCTGACATTAGGAAGATTCCCGGAACTCTTTGGTTATTTGTCCTTTGCAACCTGAACAGTCCTCAGTGTCCTTTTCTCAACCCTGGAAAAGACCAGATAAAACGAAACCATATGTGACGCAGTAGGATGTGTATCAGTCTGAAGAGTCTTGTTACCTGAATGCCAGTGTGCCTTAACTGAGGTGTAAAGAGGGTTATTCTTTGAATTCGGTATGTTGGTCATGGTGTTATTTTGCCTTTTTGGGACTTTGCAGGAGTTAGGTTGTCATAGGTAACAAATACATCTGGATAAGAGCCAGAATACATGAGGAGATTCCAATAAATATTTTCAGCAGCAGAACTGGTGAGTTATTTTGTTTTCACTCACTCAAACCCGTTTAGCCTCCTCTGCACAGAAGGGGTCATGCTGCCTCATCTGTTCTCTACCTGGATCCTTTCCCATAAAATAAAGGAACAATTTGCCAAGTGTATGAAGTAAGTATTTCCAGAGCTGCACTCAGCTTTTTCTCTGCTTGAAAGAGAAGAATGAGCTCGGGATTTTATGGCTGTTGGCCATGAAATGGGAAAAAACCCTTCTGGGACCAGTCTCCCTTTGTGTATATCTGTTCCAGAAACATATCAGCTAGCTTAGTCCAAAGGCTTCATCTTCCTTCAGTGTGGTTCCATTAAGGGAGTGTCTTCTAGAATCTTATCACAGTGGCTTGTTTTTTAAAACAAACAAAACACTCAGTTTCTCTGGTCCATAGTAAACAGGCTGTCATTCTTGTGATGTGCTGAGGGAATTTGAGTTTGTTCCTTCATGTTACATATATGCACTCTATATACCTAAGTGTCCCGCTCCTTACACTGATAAGGCTGAATACCTATAAAACTGAATAAAGCCAGGGTTATGGGGTTCTCTCTTGGAAACTGTTTTGCAGGAAATTGTTACCATAAGTAGTTAAAACTGGTTATAAGGAGATAGACTTGTACAGAGCAGAAAGTAAAAGCTTTTTCAACTGGTCCCATGATTTTGTGGTGTGTATCTGTTGTACATAGAGCTTTCTGTTCTTAGCTACAGGGGTAGCTTCTTTCTCATCCCTTAGCCCCCGCTGTGAACTGATCCTCAATAGAAGGTATCTACTCATGTAGTCGAAAGGGCTGGATACTAGCCATAAAGATCACAAGCTGAGGAGTCATTTTCTTCACCAGTGACTCGTTCACCAACAGTAGTTACATATTCCTTCCAGTGGCTTCTAAGTAAATCCCTCCTCTACCTGTCTGGTTAAGCACTTTGGAAACAGACAACAGCAGCCACTTCTCATTTTCTTTCTCTTGCCTATTTTATGTTATTTTGCCCTGTGGCTGTTAAACCTGTAGTTCACTCTAAGGAGCACTTACCTGGAAGATTTGGTGGACTTAATGTAATCATTCTCAGACTTCTGGTTAGGAGCTGATTACCTACAGTGTGTTGTGACTGTTAGTTTTCTGTTGATGTTGTTGTTTTGTGAGATGAGGTGTTTTTGGTCTCACTACCCCCACCCCCTGGCATTACTGTTGATATCAAGTGGCTTTAGGAGGTGAAAGCTGGAAAAATGGTTGGTTTGATCTTGTAATCTTGTTACTCCTTGAGCCTCCTGGTTTTCTCACTCCTGGATTCCCTGTTCTTTTGTAGCCAAATCAGATTGTACTGGAAGACAACATCCTGGTTTCTCGTTACATCAGCAACCCCCTGCTCATAGATGGTGAGTATGCGTAGGAATTGATCTTGCATTTGTGCGCTCTTTCTTGTTTCTGGGAACTGAAGAGCTCTGCAACCTTTGCCGGAATTTAGTTGATTAATTGAGTGGTCTATCTTACATTAGTACCAGGAGAAAAAAAAATAAATGGAAATTTCCTTGAAATTGGGAAGCTTAGGAAGGCTTCAAGCACCATATGTCAGCAGCAGGTAATGGTTTATTCCTCCCATTGCTCTTTGAGTCTGTTGTATTTCCTCAACTGGTTATGATATATTCAAGATATTTGCAGTCACTGACTTCTGACAATTTTATTTCAGATTTCAAATTTGATGTGCGCCTGTATGTTCTGGTTACATCCTATGATCCACTTGTCATCTATCTCTATGAGGAAGGATTGGCCAGGTAGGGGAAGTTCTTTTTTTCTCATCAGTGCACATGCGCTCTGTGCTCAACAGACATCTTGGCTTGCCTCTGTAGTTCTGAGCTAGTAGCAAGTAAGACAGAAATGCTACTTCTGGCATTCTGCATATTTTTGTTTTAAGTAGACTATATTTCATTGCACTTTGTCTAGTCAGTTTTCTATGCATAGATTAGAGGGTCTTTGGTGAGGGATTTTATTACACGAGGAAGTAATAAAGCAAGTTTTCAACTTTAAACAGTGGAATGGCCACACACGATTATTGGAGTGCTTATTGTAAAGATGAGATTCTTCTTGAATCCATTTTGTACTCTTCATGCCCCTTCTCCATCCTCTCAGTATAGGAGCATACAAGGTGAAGATAATCTAAACTTTTTCAGTTTCCATATAACGATAAAGAAAAAAAAGTTTAGAAACCTGTGATTGGTCTTTACAGTCTTAATACCTTCGACTTGTCTTTTAAAATTTATGTCAACATTTGTATTTTCTACACTGTCAAGTATGTTAACTTAGCTAATTTACTGTCCTTACCCTGGTAGATGTCAATTTTCTTTTGTATATAGGTTATGAAAGATACTTAAGATTCCCGGGGGGGACGTTTATCTGCCAAAAATACTTATTTCCCTTCTTTCTTTCAAAAGAAAACTTGAGATGGGCTTTTTTGTATGTCCTGCAGATGGCACTAGCGGTCTTTAGTTGTAGCGATTTGGATTTTTCCCATCCTCTGGATTTCCAAATTCAGATTCTTGGTGGGAGGTGAGGATCTCATTGCTACTGGATTTTGGCTTCCTGTTTAGCAGCTTGGCCTTCCATTTAACACTGTGGTGTTAAGTGCTGCGAGAGACCCCTTTATTGCCTCATGTGGTATAATGCTTTGGTTTAAAGCTGGGACAAAATTTGTGGGGGGGGTGGGGGGGGAGTGCCTTAGCGTTTGGGAGGGGAAGCTAGTTGCTACTTCTTACTCAGAAAAAACTGTGCTTGAGAGTGAGAGCATTGTGTAGCAGAGAACGGAGGTAATGGGCCTGGAATCTATGGTCTTTGCTTTCTGAAAGCATAGGTAGTCTCTGAAGTGTAGATGGGGAAAAACAGGCATTTCAGAAGAGCAACCCAGAAAATGTCACCCCACTTCCTTCTTCTAGCTTGCCTGAAAGGTAATATTTCCCTCTAGTCTTAGGCTTTGCATATTTATAATGTGAGAGGAACCTGACTACTTCTGTAAAGCTGGAACCTCCGCTAGAAAAGAAGTGCTATCAGGAAATCTTAAGATGCATGATCTTCTTGCAGAGGGACTGATTTGATATTGTATGTGTTTGTGATTTGATATTTAACTAGATATGTCCATGGGCCTGGTTTCTCTTGACATAGCTACACTTGCCAAGGTCTGATCTAGAAGGAACATGAAGCCTCAATGCTGAGGAGAAGAAAGGGATTATGGATGCAGCTTGGGTGACTGTATTTAACTGTCCATGTGAAAGAGTGAAGAAAAAATTTCCTTTGAAGGAGTTATGAAAGCTGTATACCCAGAGATATAGCAAAGCTTTCAGCTCTTGCTGGTTGAAATACTGAGTAACAGTTTGATTTGCTGTGGTTTAAGTTCTCTTCTTCAAGGCAATTTTTTGGGAGATGTTGACCATAAAGCTTTTTGTCCTTAATCCTCCAAGAGCATATTGCCAATGGTGATGTTTAGTAAGGTTCCTTTTGTAGCTATTTAGCTACTTCCCCCCTACTCCTTGTGGAATAAACTATACTTAGTGCATAACCTTAAAAAATAGTCAGATATTGGATTTCTGGAGTCTTAGGAAGAAAGGTAGTGTGAATGAGTTCTGTGTTTCAGTTTTTTGTTACAATATAACCTTTCTGGTCTTGTCATCATCTAGATTGATCATCTGTGATTGGCAGCCTGGAGAACTCTATGTTTGCATTGAAGCTATAGGTGTGAGTTGACCACCTGACGCATATATTCTAGAATGGATGGTGCTCTTGATAAGCTTAGTCCAGGTTTGCCCAAGTATATAACTCAATCATCTGATCTTAAGTTAAAAATCTAGCTTGTTTTATTTATCTGACTTCTAAAATATGTGATAAAATACATTTACTGATATACCTTTTAAATCCTAGTATGGATAGGAAGTGAAGTGTTAATAAACTAGAGTCTTAATTACAGGCTGACCTCAGAAAATGCTTTTAAAGGTGACTCACCATACCCAAGAAATAGTTACATGGGTATTAGCAGGTGCAAGTCCCAAGGCTGCTCTTATGGCAGCTGTTGAACTGGTGGACTGTGTGGTTTTTTTGGAGGGGCATGCTTCAAAGATGAGGATAGCAAACCTGACTGGTGCTTGAAGTACAGGTAAAGAGGACATGGGGAGTGCTCCCTCCAACAGCACAGGCTGCTCCTCGCCCCATGTTACCAACTAGGGGTGGGATGCTTCTCAGTCTTCTATGTGATTTCCCCTCTTCTGAGGTATCTCAATGTGAGGCAGATAGGAGTCTAGTCCTGTCTTGCTTGGTGCCTGCAGAAAAAGTGGGACTTGACACGTGTTAGTGGTAGGAGTTCATAGTGAAATGTTGTCTTGTTTTCAGGATACTTCTCTATAACCTCTTTCTTGCCTAAACTGCAAGATTTGGGTAGCCATGCTTCAGAGCATGAGTGGCTCGAAGGGCATTAGTCCAGGGGGAATTTGTTAGTCAGATTTACACTGAAATTGAAAAACAGATTTTAAAAAACAAAACAAAACACCGCAAGAACACTTGGTTTTCAGCTCAAAGGCCCCCAAGGAGCAGCAGCTGGAGGGAAACTTTCCAGGGTGACTTGAGACAGTGGCACCTAGGCTTCTCAGTGCTCCCACAAGCTACCTTGCTGCCACCTGAGCTCCCACTGCCCCTTGACAGAACCCCTCCTTCAGTAGCCTGGCTTCCTAGTTAGCACTGGCTCTGCTGGGATATTTACCTTTTCTGTGCTGGATTCCTGTGGTTTCCAAAGAATTCAGGTGTTTGCTATGAGCCAAGAAATTCACATTACCTCACAGGCTGTGCTTGGACCAGAGTGTGCTGCAGCAGCTTGGTTCCCCCATTGCAGTAACCCCTGTCAGGCCTCTGCTTCTGAAGGAATGCATTTTGTTTCTACGCAGGCACCTGGGAGCAAACTACAACTGCTGAGGTAGACATCAGCTTGCACAGAAGCTATGGAGCAGTGTTTCACTGGGCATCCCCTCTGGGCTTTGGGCCATGGAGTAGTGCATCCAGACAGGAGGGTTTCTACTGCTTCCTTCCTTCTGTTAAGAGAAGCAGGGTTTGAATGACCAAAGGGAAGGATAGATCCATCTGCATATAGTTTATATGATTTTCTTAATAAAAATGTACTGTGTATACAGACACCTGTTACCCCATTTTAGACTCTGTTTACTTTAAATTTGCTTGTGTAAAATTGGTTTGTTGGGCCTAAGGCTGCTACTGTTTGTAACGCAGTGGGAGTATGTAATAAATTATATATAATATTACACTAACGTTATAAATGTACAAATATATACATGTATATAAAAATATATATGATGTAAGCACGCACCGTGTATGCATGTATATACATAGTTTGCTCCAGAAATAATGCCTTCTATTTATTTATGTGGAAACCACAACAGATGCAAAGAGTACAAGAGCGTTACTTCATTGAGCAAATTCTCAGCTACAAAATGCTATTTTTCAGCATAGTCACTGTCATTAGCTACGCATTTTTACCAGAGATGAACAAGAGCCTATATGCTGCGCTCGTAAAAAAAAAAAAAAAAAAAAAAAAAAAAAAAAAAATCTGTACCAGTGGAGGTGTGACCCACTGTTGCCACAGCTGAAACACACCACCCACTGCCTCACTGTGCTCACACCCACTCTTTGGTCCCCATAAATGTTCAGCAAGTGTCAGTGAATGTCAGTGGGTGCAGTTTTTTCTGCACGGAGGGACTCAGTTCCATACCTTTGCTTCATGTGCGCTTCCATGTCAGATGCCATTTTGTCAGAGTGGTCAAGATTGGAAGGGACCTCTGAAGTTTATCACCTAGTCTAAATCCTCTGTGCAAGTAAGGCCACTCAGATCTCGTTGACCAGAACCATGTCCAGGTGCTTTTGAGTATCTCCATGGATAGAGACTCCACAGCCTCTCTGGGCAACCTGTTAGTGCTCAGTCACCCTGCAATGATTCTGTATATTCCTTAGGTTCAAAAACCTGCTAAGGACAGTGCATGTGCTGGAAATTCACAAATTTGTTATGAAAACATTTTTTTTAAAAGCATGAAAAATGAAGAACCCCAAATCTTGTCTTTTCCCTGCAATTTCTGGTGAAATTGCTCCAGGATCTTGTTCTTTAACATAGAACTGCTTGCATCATTTTATCTGTCTTGGTTGGGGAAACTGCCATAGCAGAGATATCACTGAAACTCTTTTTGTTTTTTTTTTGTAAATCTTTTGCAGGGTTTGCCTTTTATTCCTGCTCTCTTCTTAACTGATGTATTGGGTAGATGCTGTTAAATAAGTAACGTTGTTGTTGGGAGATTGTGATGTTCTTTACTGGTTCTTCTTTTTTCTGACCTGTGCTGTAAGGGAACAGACTCCCAGGTAGCATTCTGGAACCCAGACCTTGGTGCTGTTTAAAATGGAAGTATTTGTAGTTCTCTTCTGCCAATTCTTGTCCATTGAACAATTACCTCAGGGCAGTTGCTTGGTTCTTTTGGTCCTGACCTTAGCAGCAGTTCATGAGAACCATAAAGAGAATGGTGCAACAAGTGGTGCAAACAAACTTCTATGTGGCCTTTATTCCCTAAACAAAGTGGTAGCCAGTAGACTAGCAGGGAAGCTAAAATCCATTTACTGGACAGGGAGGGGGGAAGGGGAAGGAAAATAGACTGAGAAAGTGACTCCAATTATAAAATGTGAGGAGCGTGCTTATAGAAACACTGGTTATTTCCAGGACATTTAGGCAGGAACCCTGTGTGTAGTCATGGAAAAGACTGTCGTAATGTGTGCTTTTTCTGTAGCACTTGTTTGAGAGAAAAGGGATTAACTATTCTTTCCTTTCTCCTACTCCAGGGTCTTTTCTCTTCTCCTCCTCCTTTCCCAGGCCCTGGCTTGATGTCTCAAGCATTCCAGGGCTGCCAAGTTTTATGCAAACCCATGAAACAACTTCTGTAAATATTTAATGATCCAGTTTACGTATTTTCAAAATGACTTGCATATGACAAACTTCACCTTGTGGCCAATTCATTTCCCAAAGTAGTACTGAGAATAAGAGCAACATGCAACCCCTCAGGTAGTTTCCTGCCTGAATGTGTAGTAGTTGAATGGTAGGCTGTTTATATTAGGGCAGTGTAAGGATGGGAGATGGGGCAAATAAAAATTTGGAGTGGTATGGTGAATTTGGGAATTTCTGGAGGTAAGTACAGGCTCTGTGGTGTATTTTTTAGATTGCTAGGTCAAAAGGCAGAAGTTGTGCATGTCGCTTGTGGAGCAGATGGGCTGCTGAAGGTGGTCTTACAAGGTGGGGAGAGTGGGCAGTAGTTGCTCAGTGAGTGGTGAGAAGTCTCAGCACCAATGGTGATTTCTGACAAGGGAAGTGTGCTGCGTGACAGGGAGGTGGAGAGTTGGGATACCTCTGGATGATTTACTGTTAATCTGGTGACTGCGGATCCTTCTGGATTCCTCTGAAGGAATTAGTAAGCGTTTCTCCCTTTATCTTTTTGTTGCTGCTGGTTAGACCAGCTGCTGCCACTACTGCCATCCTACCACTGCTTGCATTTCATTGCTCTTTCCCTTTCTGTGATCCAATGGAAAATGCATTCAGAGGAAGGCAAATGCATTCTTGTTGAAGGTGAGCAGCGTATAGTTGCTAGTAAAGGGAACCAGTTTTTGCCTTCGGCTCAAGCTGGCATGTACCTTTGTGACTTTTAGCTGAGATGCAAGGAGGTGTGTTGTGTCAGAACTGTTGAATGTATGAGCGCCACTTTTCTATTCTAGATTTTAAATTCAGAAATGAAGGGCATCTGCTCTGTCCTAGGGAAGAGAAGGAGCAGTGGAAAGAGTGAAGGCTGCAAGGGCTGTTCGTAATCTGATTGCTGCTGCTTCTGCCTGGGAGGCTGGATTGCTGGCAGCAATTCGAGTGGAAACAGAAGAGCGCACAGTCAACCTCAGTTTAACCTTTCTTCTTTCCAGCTGTAGTCTTGGAGTAAATGCTCCCTCAGAATGCTTCTGTCTAGAAGCCTTTGGAATATAATCTCTTGTATATCGTGCTCGGAGGTGTCCTTAATTTTGTTAACTTATCCCTTTCCTCAGGTTTTTAGAAAAGCAAGATTCATCAGAAGGGGAGAGTCTTTGAGAGAATGGTAGTGTAGCAAGGCCAGGGAAACAAGCTGTTGAAAGCGATTCTCTCACTTGTTTGGTGTGAGCAGTGAATACAAACAGTTACATCTGTGAGCAATAGTATGTGTGTGATGTCATATTGGGCTTATGTGGTAAGGTTTTGGTAGCAGCATGCTGCAGGGGTGGCCTCTGGGAGCAGAATCCAGCAGCTGCTCCATGTCAGATCAGAGCCAGCTCCAAAAGGGACCCTCTGCTGGCCAGAGCTTAGCTATGAGTGGTGCTGGTTGTTCCTCTGGAAGAGCAGATTTAAGAAAGGGAAAAAATGCTATGTGACAGGAGCTGGGAGAAAGTGGCATGGTGGAGCTGAGCTACCTGTCAGTGTGAAAGCACCACAACACATAGCACAGAGGTGTCCCAGGCTAGGGCTGTGGTAGGGAACTATTCCTCTCCCTTCCTCTGTATGTTTCCATTCCCCACCAACAGCCATCGTCAAATGGAAACTTGTGCTTAAGAAGCTGTATTATGGAGAAAACAAATCTGAGTTCAGACCGAAACAGAGCAGATATCCTTTTGATGGTGGATATAGAACAGCAGAAATTCCTTTTTTGACCCTCTCTGTAAAATTTCACATTGTTAGCGGGAAGAACTTATGTTTTACATGAGATAGTAGTGCGTCTGCTTGCACTGCTCTAAAGTGGCAGGAGTGTTGTCTAATTAACAGTGGAACATTTGAACTGTTCCTAGACTTTTTTTTTTTTTTTTTAAGAAGCCCTACAGGAAAATTGTTGTTAAGAATTCGAAGCAGTGTGAATTTAGCAGTTGAACCACTCGGGCCACACAAGCTTACCTGCCAGCAATACACAACAGCGAGTGTGTTGGCTTTCTGTAACACAAAGCGTTTTGAGTAGTATCTGGCTTGGTCAGGATTGGTTTACAACAGGAAAGTAAGAGTTAGTTGCAGCAGAGCAAGAAGAGGGTGGTGTTAGTGAGCACAAGATGGCATCTTTGAAGCTTTTCACTTGATAAAATAGCCTCCTTTGGCTGAAGATGTGCCTCCCCGTGTGGATACACCGGCCTGTAATTTCAGAGTATTCTTGGATTCCTGGCTGTTTCCAGGCTCCCACATAGCAGCATCTACTAGTAATACTTTGGCTAGGAAACAGTCCTATCCTGGCGGATGGTGACCTGGCCTCGGTTATTTGTGCCTTCATCATTGTTTGGCTGGATTATAGCAATATGAGATACCTGGGCATGAAGCCTTTAGTGCTTAGGAAAATAGCTTGTACTGAATGTTGCAGCATGTGCTCATGGTAAACTGTGTTACTAGGAAAATATCAGACTTGCCCTTTACTTTCTGTGACACCTTCCCATATAGTTTTTAAACTGTTTATAGGATCTTGGCCCTTATCTTTTAGTTGATAAACGTTCTGTGTTTTGGATCAGTAAAAGATTACTGGCGCTTTTTAATGACGTGGACAGAAGCTTGATCATCCTCTAAAAGATTGAAAGACTTAATAAAAGTTTATTCTTATCTAAGGAGATTTTGTAAGAAAATTTTGCAAACATTAAATTTTTCCTACTTTCCAGTCTTACAGGCCTGTTCCTATGACCTTACTGTATCTAGAACTTTCTGGTTTTTTGTTGAAGCAAGACATTCTGTAGCATACAAGTCTCTTTCCTGGAGAGTCCAAGTGTGGCAGGTGAATAGCCTTGTTACTGCTTTGGAAGAAAAGTGCAGTGATGTATTGTATAAAAAGCTGTGGAACTGTAAAGTGCTAAAAGTAATCATAACTAGTGATAGTAATGCTCTGCTATTCCAAGTGAGTGCTAATGTCTTATAAGGAAATTTGGGCTATTGCCAATATTGTACTTGTGTACTTGTACTGTACATTGGAATCCCTTCTGAATCATCAGTTCCCATGGAATTGATTGAATTCCTAGGGAAGGTAATGCAAGCCTTTGAAAGTTAACAAACTGCTGTTTAGAAGTACCATATCTGGTAGGGGTTGATATTCTCGTATTTCTGATTATGTGCATAATTGACAGCAACAAAAGCAATAGAAATGTGGTGAACCTAATTGTGCACTGCTTGAAAGTATTGAAGGATCCCTGACTTTTTGAAATAGCTTGCTGCCTATGCTGTGTCTTCCAGGACCTGGCTGAAAGTGTATTACCAACAAGTGCTTTCAGTATGCTGCTAATAAATGATTGTTAAGGTGGAGATGATGAAGTCTTGATTAAGAATCAAATACATGGCAGGGTTGTTAGTATTTTCAAAGCAGAAGAGCTGAATCCAGGAAACATACGGTTAAACTGAAACGAAATGCTAATATTTTAAGCTGTGGAAATTTGTGGAAAGGGGATCCAAGCTTCCAAGCTGCTTTCTGTTGCCAACTGCACTAACTTCAGGTATAGTTAAAGCTGAGAAAAATATGGTGAAAGATTATGCCGGTGTTTTTTTTAAACTCGCCACTCAGTTGCCTCATGAAGGTTTTTTCCTGCTCCCGCTTGTGTATTTAAAAATAAGTTTAATTTGACGTGCATCTTTATGAATTTGCTTGTATTGTTCCTGAAGTGGAGAGAGATTTCTCAAACTGGCTATCAAATGAAGGCATTAGTGATTTCAGTTTCACTGAGAAGTGAGGTTTTTGGCAGTTTTTCTAAAGAAAAGATTATTGTGTGTCTTGTTGTTGGATGTTCTTGTATAGTTCAGTTTCTTCTAAACTGAGGAAAACAATAAAGGAAAGATAAAGAGAGATGGCATTAATAAAGTGAAGGAGGTTGCTTTTTTTTCCATCGAGTTCATTGTATATCCAGATTCTCCAGATTCCCTTCCCTTTCTCCCTCATTTTTGATCACTGCTTCTCTTTTCCTGCTTTGAGGGTTCATAAAATATACTGTTCTTCTCTTGGAAATGACTTGCTCTTCTACCTTGGTGCTTCCTTTCGCTCTTGCTACTCTTCTTAGGATAGCATATGTTTTACTTCCACATTACCTTTTCCCCCTTATCTCTTCTGAGGTATTAACATCTTAAACTACAGTAGTATAGGAGAATGAGTTGGAATGAAGAAGATGGTGGTATGGGGCTTCTGTTGTTGTTTTGGAGGACTTTTTTTTTTTTTTTTTTTGGTTGGCTGAGATTTTGGTGTATGTAAGGTTGTTGGTTGTTTTTTTTTTTCTTTCTGGTAGTTCTGCCAGTAGCCTAGATTCTGTTCTTGATCTTTTGTTTAATGTATTTTGTCCAAAATCTGAAGCTAAAAGTAGATGGTGAAAAAGTAACTAATGAGATACAGGCTAAGTAAATTATTACGTTACACTTGATGGCAGGTCCATGTCTGGTTCTAGAATTTTACAAACATGACCACAAATGATATTATCTTCTGCTTAATATTTGTTTTATTTCAATTTAATCGGTGGCTGTTTGTAAAGTGAAGACACTACTTTATAGTCTGACTGTACATCCTAACAACCTCCTGTATCATACCCAGAAGAGAGTGTGGCTGTATCTGATGGGAAGTTAATTGGTGTTCTTCTGTATTTGCTCAAGTCGTTCACAGATCTAACTGACAGAACTTATCTGACTTGCCTGTGGCTGCACAATTTGTGGAGTGAATCAAGGAGAATGGCTGGAACATGCACGTGAGCAGGCAGTGAGCTTTTAGGTGCAGTACATCCTTTGACTGACAAAGGCTGATCATGCAACTACATGTTTAGAATGTGACTTCTGTACAAGTTGCAATTTTAAATGCTTTAAACTGGCATGACTGTGAGAAGAAACAGTCCTGCACTTTTCCTGGCTGCTATTCACGTTTTCCTGTTGACCTTTTCCTGATAGAGGTATGTGATCAGTTCCCCTTTGACTGCACAATGTGAACTATAACGGAGGGGTAGCATGCGCAGCGGTTCTAGAGGTTGGTTGTGGGAAGCTTCTTTTGCTCCCCAAGAAGCTTTTATTGTTTCAGCATTCATTCAACCTCTTCCTAAAGAAGTATGCTTGTGATAAGTTTGCTTGAGTGCAATTTTGTGCCTTACTTCTGTACACATTCAGGGCTAGTGCTGTCGCTTGTATTCTGTTACCCCAAACCTTTCTGCATGGTAAACTGATCTGAGTTGCTAAACAGCTCGGTGTAAAAAGGCTGTTCTTAGGTGGCATGTTGTGCAGTGACAGACACTCTTCACTCTTTTACTAGTGCAGATAGAGTGAAGCTGAGTAGCTGAGCAAAGAACATGGCTACTGGAAAAAAAAAGTTCTTACCAATTTCATTTGTAGCTATATGCTCTGCTGTTTTCTTTGCCTCTTCACTCCCAATACAAACGCAAAATAAAATAAAATAAAAATAAAAATAAAAACCGTCCAACTCAAACCTGTTTTTCAGTTGGGTCAGTTCTTTGGTTTATTTCAATGCAGACATCTGTGATGACAAGGTATGGCTAAGAGGGTATTGATGGATTACTTGGTTGCAGTACTGGTAATTAATGCCTTTTAATTAGAAAGTCACCACTGATGTTGACATAAGAAGAAACAAGCTGATTAAATTGTGGTATTATTGGCTGTAACAGGGTTCAGACTGTAACAAACTGGATGAGATAGCGGTCACTTCTGTGATTCTGTGACTTGCTCCTGATTGCAGTCTGTTTGTCCTTTCCTCCTGCACAAGTCAGATGGAATCTTTGGGATATGGAAGGGTTGCATAGTCCCCAACAGCCTGGAGCAGATGCTGCCTTGTTGGGCAAATTGATCTGGCCTGCAGGTTCTGTCCCTCGTTTCCTTACTTGTTCTTGAGAAAGAGGATTGACAGTTGTAGGCTGTACAGTCAGCAGGATAGAAATCTGTTCCCACAGTCAGCCTTTCCTGGCTGTGGGAACAGGTATCTGTGGAGTACAGAAGAACTCAGCTGTGTTTGTAAGTCACTTCAGGGAATATTAGCTGTGATGTGTGTATGTAGCATAACTGCTATAGGTGTGTGTGCATTTCCCAGGACCAGTGATATTACATCTTCATGGTAGGTCCCATTGTGAAATTGAAGGAGCTGTGGCACTAGCCACAACTAAAGCTGAGTGGCCTGTCTAGCCAGAATCAAAGCAGTCAAGAAAAAATGTGCCTAGCGTGTATACTGTTAGGTCTGGAAAACTCCCAGGAGAATAAATGGAGCTCCCTGCTTTCAGACGCTGAAAAAGAGATGAAGTGTGTCTGAATGTGGCCCTGAACTGTATGTTATTTTGTTTTGGTCAGGAGAGGTTGCATTTGATGAAGTCACGTTGCTTACATCCCCTCCCTAGATGCTGGAGTCAAATGGTCCGTGTAATAGATTTTATTTAGCAAGCATATCACTCATTCCAGAAACACTATAAATCTTGTCCCTCTTTACAGGTTTGCAACTGTGAGGTATGACCAGGCATCTAAGAACATTAAAAACCAGTTTATGCATTTGACCAACTACAGTGTCAACAAGAAGAGTGGAGATTATGTCAGGTACTTGGCTGGAAAATGGAACTTGATTTCTCGAGGCTCGGTCAACTTACGTTAGTTGGTCTAAGGTTGGTACCAGTCCTCAGTTATGCCATTGGTGTAAACTTCTTTGTTTATTTTAGCTGTGATGATCCTGAAGTGGAAGATTATGGAAATAAGTGGAGCATGAGCGCAATGCTGAGGTACTTAAAACAAGAGGGGAGAGACACTGCAGGTCAGTAGAGATTGTGTTGTTCTATTCCTTCATTAGATCCTAATCATCCCACTAGTATGAATTGTAAAAAGTCAGGGAAGAGCCGTAGTGAATCCCATTTAGCATCAGAGCAGGGTGGAGGGAAGCCTTGTTCCTTACAGCTTTCTCACTAGAGCTGTGCACTTATTCTTTATCCCTAGAGGTGAGTCCTATCCCCAGAGGTAAGGCCTATCCCCTTCCCTTTTGCAAATAGTATTCTGAGCTTTTCATAGGGTGTGCTTCTTAATATTTTTACCTACATTTCCCCTTTCTTAAGGTCATTCCATCCCTTCTAAAAGCTTCCCTCCCTCTACTGCTCCCATGGCCTGTTCAGTCTGATGAATGACCAACCTCTGGAGAGCTGTGCCAGTTTGAATGACTCTTGGATGTGGTGTCATCTTTCCATGGCTCAGGTTTTTGCTGAGTGTTTTCATTTCAGTCTGTGTTTCATATAAAAGTTGCTCCCTCCTCCCCACCTTTGCCAGGTCTGCTGGGAGTCAATGCATATGCAGAGCAGAATCCAGGTATATCCTTTAAGGGATAAATTAGCTGTGATACTGAGCCATCAGTTACACTACTGGTAACAGCTGTGCCCATCCTGCAACTGTTGCCAGAAAACGCTTAGATGGTGTTGGAAGGGGCTTGAATCTGGCTTTCAGATGGAAGTAGACTTTTTCCCCATCACGTGTATGCGTGGCTGTCTGATTACTTCTTATACCATATGTTTTCAGTCAGCTCTGCAGATGTAGTTATTAATATTGAAAAGTCCTGTTCCCCTGCCCTCTCCAAGTATAAGATGTGCTCTTAAGTAAACTGCTGAGCAATGTAAACAGGCTTCTCTGTAACTGCTTGTCACAAGACTTCTTGCACCTTTCTCTGATGCATCTGGTTCTGGTCATAGGGAGGCAGAACTCTGGCTGGAAGGTGCTGGCTCTGTCTGGGCTGGCAAGTTTTTTGTGCTCTGAGATGTTTATGTGCACCTACGTTCCCGTGCTTTGTTGCTTCCACTTCCGCTTCCTGTGACAGAGAAGCTGACATCTGAATTTGCTTGCGTGCTCGTTTGTAATTATTCAGGTCCCTGCATGCATACAAAAAATAGTAATTGTGTGTCTAAATCAAACTCTTTAGTCAAGTGGTTGGTACTGGATGTTTTCTGGGACAGGGATTTCCAAATGTTTGCGTGGGTTTGCTGGAGGTTTTGATGTGTTTGCTTGTGTTCCGTTTGAGGGGTGAGAGAGGCTATGCTATCATCCTTGCTAGTTTTTCAGACTAGGGCTCTGGTGTTTGCTCCTTCCCCCCTCCTCTCACTTCTCTGTTGTTTGTCCTTGAAAACAGAAACTATGTTCTTTCTATTGCATGACTCATCCCAAGCTGAGTGTAGGATCCGCGTCTGTATCTAATGTGCATCTTTTTTTGCCTTTTGCTCCCTGTCTCAACACTGCTGCTTATTTCCAAGCTCTGTTTGTGGGCTTATACAGGAGCCAGAGGGAACTTCCTTACTGAAGCCGCAGGTTGTAGATCAGCAGTACTGGGAGCTGTCACTAGTTGTGTCATTTTGAAGTAATTTGTAAATCATGGTCTGGGAACAGCTGCTTTAGAGGAAGGTGCAATATCATGGAACATATATTACATGGAAGTCCACAACAAAAAAATATTTTGTACCTTAGTGGCTGTGGTTTAAAGGCTTACCATGCTAACACACTCATGTTTAATCCTTCCTAATCTCCTGAGAGAGCAATGATCAGACTCCAGCTGACTTGTGCTGATGTGCTTGCCACATGTTTCTGCTTACTTGCACTTGTATCATACTCACTTGTGACCATTTTTGCAGTAGGTTACTTCTGCATGTATATGTTCCTGCTTGCATGGATTTCCAAACATTGCTTTGTCATTCGTAGGCTCTCATGTGCTTTGATTCACAAAGGTATCTGTCCACGTATATATACTCATGTTTTTCTAGACATGGTGTGTTGCTTCACAATCTACTTTTTTTCTCTCCTTCCCTCTGTTTAGCACTGATGGCCAGTGTGGAGGACCTGATTATCAAGACTGTAGTTTCTGCTGAGCTGGCCATTGCTACAGCTTGTAAAACTTTTCTTTCGCATCGTGGCAGCTGCTTTGGTAAGGAACTAGGGACATCTGTGTTGATTGGTTTTTGAGTGTTATTTGAAACTTGCATCTTTCCAGTGCTGTAGGGAAACGTGCATTTCCTTTTGCAAGGAAGCCTGATTCTGTTTTTCAACTCACTATAGGCCTCTGGGGCCAGAGGTTGTTGAATCACAATTGCCCCTCTGCCAGCATCATTCATTAAAGTCTCATGGTAGTAAAGAGGATGATGAAAAGCAATTTGAAAGGCAACTGGAGAAGTGCTGGAAAGTTGGAGCAACTGACCCACTAGCCCTTGCAAAGGATGGCTGTGGATAATTAAATATCCCTTCAGAGTACTTAATACTTTCTGTTGGGCTAGATGGCTCGATATAGTTCTGATTTATAGTCCTGCAAGGGTCTGATGGCTAAAGAAGAAATGTGTAATGCAGTTCCTGGAATGACAGTGGTGGTAATGCTTCTGGACTTGTACTTGTGTGAGAGTTCCGCAGGGCGGCGCCGAAGCCTATTTCTGGCAGAAGCTGGATGCAGAACTATGTGCTGGCAAAGGGCTTTGAGAACTTGCTGGCAGCAGATGCTGGGAAGGGGTCCAGAAAGCAGCGGCTGGTACCACAGTGTGCCTTCTCCTGCTTTCCAGTGGCTGCTTCCCAACCTTCCCTGAAGAGGCCTCCTCCTGCTCTTAGCTGCCCTCTGCTCACACAGATGTGCACACAAGGGAGCAATCTTGGGGCAGGGGAAAAGTGTCTAGAATATGTTTCAGTTTCTGCGTTTAGCTGTTGGGACTTCTGTTTAAACTGGCTGTGACAGGTAATTCCATTTGTGTGGCCTTTGCATTGTGCTTGGGTATTTACTGTTGTACAGCTTTCTACACTCTAATATAAATGCTGTCATCTTTGGATTCTTAGGGGTGATAACAATCCAAGGAGGACACATGGCTGATATGTTAGTTACCTGCTAAATTACCTCTCTGTCTTTAGCTTCCCCAAAGTAATTCTGATGCCTTTGTTCAAAGTTGGAGAGCTTTAACATGCATGGGGACATGAGTTAGATGGTCTTTTAAGTGAAGTAACGGATTAGCAGCTACTCCAGAAACATCAACAACTGTATTAAAAAACAAAACACAAACAGCAAATACCCTCTTAACTGCCTTTTTTTTTTTTCTTCTCCTGTATTCCTCTCTGTTGTGTCTCTAGATTCCACGGAGCTGTGTATGTGGAAATTAATGTTCCTCATGTACTTTATGCTGGGCCTGGCTCTGAGGTTATCCCACTTCCTGCTGCCTCCCCAGGGCTGCACTAACCACCCTCTCAGATGCTCCCCCACAAATAAACTGTTTTGTTCCATTTGTTTCAGTGTAAACATAAATTTAGAGCTTCCCAGGAAAGAGAGCTTAAGTAGGAGCCACGCTGCTTCCCCGGGGAGCCTGAGGCATTTCCAGAGCTGTACACTTTTTGCCACCTTCCCTCACAATTAAGTGGTGGTCCTTGTCCCAAGGATTTGAGCTGCCCTTGTCATGCTGTATGGCTTTTTCTTCATCCCTTTGTCACTTTGTGCCATTTTTGACTGTGTTGAAAAAACAAACAAAAAAGGCAGTTTTTCTAGCTGGAAATGTTCAGAATGGCTAAATTAATAGCTGTTAACATGAGGAAGAAAACTGGGAATTAAGATTTCAAGTTAGCATGCAGAGGCTCCCAGGAGCCTTTTCCTTCCTTCTGGGCTGTGAACAGTGAAACTGCATGTGTGTCCTGAGAGGGACTGATCATTTAAAGAGTACCTCACACTTTTGAAACATATATCTGAAGTTCAGATACAGAGGTAGGTCTTTTTTCAAAAAATTATAGGGAAACACGCGTAATGTCGTGTCTGTTCTGTTCCAGTACTTGTAATGCTGTTGTGGGAGACAGGACTCCAGCACAATTCGTAGAATCGTAGGATATCCTGAGTTGGAAGGGACCCACAGGGATCATCAAGTCCAACCCCAAGCTCCACAAAGGACCACCCAAAACAATTACCACCTTCCTGATTAAAAAAAAAAATAAAAAATTATATCATAAGTACTTAATTTTCTTAGATTAGGCTTCCTACTTTGTTTCTATAACAGTTTAGATCTCCTGCTGTGGTGCTTCATTCCTACAGTAAACTTTTTTTTTTAATCTAATATACTTGTCTTTTAGATTTAAGGGAATAGACTCCATTCATGACTTCTTCATGTTCTAAAACAAGGCTGGTGAGACAGTCTGTATGGTCCAGCTACTCATGCTTGCCTAGAAAGTGAGAATGGTAGGTCAGAATGATTCTTCTTCTAATGTCGAAGTGGCATGCTGCTGAATGTTTGTGGAAAGATTGTAGTGAGTTCCCTTCTAGCCATGAAATGTGAGCTGTTTACTGCACTCTACTAATAATTGGTTCTCAAAGGACTTTGGATGCTCAGTAGTTTTGTTCCTCTGAACTGCATCATAAAGTTGTGAAGTACCACAAGGCTTTGTTTCAGCCTTCTGCATGCATTGCTCATGAAAATGTGAACTCAGGTCTCTTTTTTTTTTTCTTTCCTCGTTTAAAATTAAGTTACAAATACAAAAAAATATTAACCAGTGGAGTTACTGATTACTGATGGAGCCTTCTTCAAGTAAAAACTGGATTTTGCACTGACTTTGAAAGACATGATATATCAGTGTAAACAGGAGGTGCAATGGGGATGCATGTGCTCAAGCAGATTAAAGACTGCTTTGTTCTCTTCTGGTGTAAACACTTCTGGGTGGACTAGAAAAGACAGTGAGAGTTGCTTTAAGGCAGTGTGAAAACTCTCTGTAGGATTGTTTAGTGATGGTTGAAATGAAGGCAACTGAGTGCAGGATTTATTCATACCAGCATCCCGAGTAGTGCCACATGAGCCTGGAGAAGCAAAATGTTAAGTCCTCTGTTTCATTCCCAGCTCTGATCAACCCAGCAGTGACACTGTTGAGGGCTAGTGCAATCAAGAAAGCAAGGCAGGAGAGGGTAATATACGTGTTTCTTGATCTCACCAAGGCACCGAGCATCCTGTTTAGCTTCTACTTTGCCCTAAGGCTAAATTTATCAGACTTCTAATCTCATCTATATTGAGATAGGATGGAGAAAACAAACTATTGTACTGCTTATGTGGTGAGCTAAATACTTAAAAAGTCTTAATTCATATCTAGTCACCAGTCTTCATCCATCTGCATTACCATTCTTTGTGAGCTCTTGATTTTCCTAGCAGTAGCAATTAATCTGTTTGGGAGAGTGCTAACTTGTTTTTAGTATTGAATGGTGCTGGCCTGATCTTTGAAGAATTTTGAAGGATATGAAAATTTTGAGATTGCTAAGGAATTTCTGTGCATGCTTGCTTGACATTAGTATAGGAAAGTCCCTGCCTGGAGACTTAGGTCAGCCTTACATATACCACATGCATATGTTTTCATCTATGAAACTGGGTTGAGATACATGACAAAGCAAAAGCAGAACAACTATTCCCCACACATATTCTTTTTCTGCAGAGCTTAATCCATTCTACTTTTATCTCCTTGCTGCCAGTCTTTGCTTTGAAGCCAGTGTATAAAGATGTCATTTCGAACCTGAAGAAGATTGTCTTCAGCATCTTCTGGCTCCCAACAGACTCAGGAGTCTTGTACCATCCTGGATGAGTCTCCTGCTGATTATAATGTACTAAGGAAGTTTTTGTAATATATGTGTACCTTCAAATTTGACTGAAACTGTCAGGTGCAACTAAATGGTAAGAAACATTTGAGGGATATGTCTTCTAGTGATCGCTCTGTAGAAGCTAGTCTCTGTCCCCACACTGTTCTCCTTACTTGTCACTTCATAGCTCTAAGCGGTCTCTAATGAATTGATGACTTAGAATCCAGAGCTCAGCTGAAAGTCAGAATCCTACCTTTCAGTAGGAGTGTCTTTGCAGATGTACTCTTGTTTAAAATGAGACAGTCTGTCATTGTTGCGAAAGCAGAAGAGTTGCATACTCTGCTACTTTTTTTCAGTGTGTATATGTCACTTCTTATCCTCAGGTTGCCTCCATTAAATTGCAGAAAACCTCCTCTGCAGTGAAACTGCTGCTTTTTCCCTAGTGAACGAGCTGAGAACAAAGACCAGAATTTCAGTGACCTTCTAGCAATTGAGCTTATTCTATGCAAAATCATGAAAACATTGTTTGCACTACAAGCTATTAGTTGTGACTTAGTTGCTAGACTTAACAGAGAATAGCAAATTCTTTGGGAATATTTTCTAAAAGGGAGTACCAATGCAGTCCTTGGCAGGACTGCAAGCCAAACTTTGAATACATGGTAGTTTACTAGAACCAAAAGCTTGAGATAATGTATCAAGCCTTCCTCTTATCATTAAATAATGACATTGATTAAAAACTAAGAAATAAACATTTATCTCTGGCTGAACTGTTTGCTGTTAGACTTCAGTCTAAAGCTAACGCTTCTCTTGAAAGGATTGGGAGGCTCTGGTAGCAGTGACTTCTCTTTATGGGAATGGGAGGATAGAGGCTGTTCCTGCTGAATCTTGGCAGTAGCCAGTAGCTCCTGATATAATTTTGATTAAGCAAACTGAAAGGGTGAAACTTGTTTTTGTGGATCATAGTAGAGAGGAGAGGGGAGTGAGGGAAGGCACTGTGGAAACTTGGTATCTTAGTTTCTTCCCTTCTTCCCTTTTAATAACAATAATGGTGCAAGATGGGTTGTTGTAAACCTACTGTTGCTGCAGCCTGATGCAGCAATGGCTCTTTTGGCCTTTTTCTTCACTTGCCACTTCCTTCTGTGGAGATCTTGCTGAAACTGGTAATTTCAGAGGGTGTACTTCTGACCTTTGCTGTGTTTATGTGATTCTACATTTTTTGTGCTTGCCTATATGTAATTTTGAGTTTTGTAGGGGGAGGGCACTACTGTTTTTAATCTAGGTAGTGCATTTTCCACAAGTGAAAGAATGTGAAGGAGACATTACTATGATAATTAGGAACACAAGTAATTAATCTTCTGTTTGTACTACAGTATCTCAGCCAGACTTGAGAACCCTTTGTGCTATGCCTGGTATGGGGACCTGATACATTTGTCAGAATGTGGATGATGATTTGCTACTGATGCCCTAAAGTAGCAAACACATCTGTCTAAGCACTGCAGAAATGGCGTAGGATACTTTAGCCATTGTGGAGTGGCAGTGGACTCTAACTAGGAGACTCCAAGGCATTGCAGGTGACTTTAGATGCCTGTGTTTAGCAATGGAATTAAGCCAACAGTGTTGCCCTGAAGAGCCTACTGTCCTGGTAAACAAGGCACTCATAAAGAAATGGAGTACCAGCAGCAGTTTAGTCAGGATTGGCCGAGGTCAAGAGGTATCCTATATGTGTTTGCAACAGTGGATTGAGTGAGTGAGTAATTAGGACTACTGAGGTGGGAAACAGAAAGGGTTGAAAAGAAAGTGACTTGGAAGGGAGGAAAGTGTGAGAGAGAATGACAAAGACAGAGGAAACTAGATTAATGGCAAAGATTCTTTGAGAGACAGAGGGAGGGAATAGCCAGCAACGAAAGAAGTGTAAGCTAGTCAAAACAAAATGCTTTGCTTACCAACTGGGGCGGAGAGGTTGCAGACCAGCAGCTGTCATAGGCCCACTCATTGCTTCTCCACCTTAGGCATGAACTGCCTGTCCACTGAAGTTTACTGTGCTATCACAGTCACAGGTCTTCACTAAACTTGGGGTTGTCTTTTGAAGTGATGTATTAAAAGCATCAGAGATTTCTTTTGGGCAAAATGCTTTGTTAACGTTTACTCACATAATCCCAGCCTCCTCCTTTTTCCTACAGCATAGCCTTCCCAGTCTGAGTAGCAAGAGAGCCAAATGTAGATTCAGCCTCATTTATTTGGAATGAACCAACTCCTTAACTCTGCTGTTTTGCTTTCTACACACTCTCTGGCTACAGTGTCTAGAAAAGTGAACAGGCAACACTCTCAAATCCTACTGCTGTTTCTTCCCCTTCCAAGTCCCTTCCTGCAGCTCTTTATCTTCCCGTCATAAGCTACTTGAGCTCTCATACAGATCTCTGCTTAGGAAGATCTTGTCAGGCAGTCCAGCTCCCTGGAGCCAGCATGAACATCAGGCAGGCGACAAAAAGGCCAGGAGCAGAGTTTAAGGGAAGCAGCATGGCAAATAAATTCTTCAGCTTCCACTTCAGGCACTAGGGAACCAGTTGATTCCATGGAAATCCTTCTTCTCTGCCAATACCCTGTTCTGTGGTGTTTTGAAAAAATGTGCATAAGTTGCACTCAGGGTCATTAACGGTATTTCTTAATGCTGAAAGAGACAATTGCATTAATGCCAACTTCTGATTTACAGTTGTCTTTGTGTGGGCATCCTTCTTGCAACTCAATCCAAAGTAGAGAGATTGTGTGTGTAGAGCAAAACAGTAAAACCCGTCCTGGCATGGGAAGGTGGCTTTGTTATGACGTGTGTAGAGCAGAACGCATCTAGCAGATGCAATACGTTATGAAGGAGAGAGACATTTTAGAAGCTAATATTTCTACAGTGATTTACTATAAAGGGAGAAACTGACAAAGAGATAAAGAGTTGTGAGATGTAATCCATGTTGGCGGAGCTGCAGAGGAGGACACCCTGTTATACTTGTGAGGATACTGCAGAGAAACATACAGGAATAACTGGAAAGATGCTGATTCTTGAAAGATACAATTTTCTGTAGCTGACTGGAACAATGAACATGGGGATGAAAAGTTTTGTTGTTTCTGGGATCCAGTGAAAAAAGCAGAGTGGATTACTGTGCCTTGTGTCAACTCTATGTAAAAATGAATTCTGCACGAACTGAAGTTTGTGGATGGCAGAGAGTTCATTTTTCTATATAACGTTTTCCTAGACTCATTTTCTGTTTCTCTCTTTTTCTTACAGAGTACATTTAATTTGAATTCTGAGGGAGTGAATCCTCCCACTTGTGAAATGTTACTTATTCAGCCCTAGAGATTTCACATAAACGATGTAGATAGAAATGACCTGATATAAACTAATGTTGAATTTATCTGAATGTTTAAAGGTGCTGTAAGGTAAATTTATAACGCTTGCTATGTTTTCAGAGCTGTATGGCTTTGATGTCCTTATTGATGATACTCTCAAGCCCTGGTTGTTGGAAGTGAACCTATCCCCATCATTGGCCTGGTAAGTTGAGGCTGGGACTGTTCCTGAAGGTAGTCAGCCTTGAAACTTGTGGTCCTAGGATGGCATGATTTCATGAGGCCTGTGGAGTATTTGTTCCACTGCTAACAGCTGACGGAACAGTTCTTTGCTTTTCCCTTTGCAGAAATAAACTCACTGCAGCAAAAGGTTTTGAAAGAACCCAGTTGGGATTCCATTTTCGTTTTAATTATTTTTCCTCTACAGTCCATCATCATTGTTAACACTTCATAATCTCCCATCACAGAAAAAACTTGAAGCTCTCCAGACTATTGTGTGGGATTTCAGTCTGTTTGGCCAAGTAGATACTTGAAGATTTTGGAATCAAAGCAGAGTTCAGCCATTATGCATGACTTGTGTATGCAGATGCATTCTTGGGCTTGCATTTTTGGTCTAGTATTCTTTCACTAAAATCCACAGTATGTGTGCTGTCCTGGCCCTTACTCTGACCTTTATATTCTAATGAAGCTTCCACAGTACTCATTTGGCTTACAGGTGCCACTGTATTTAATTTCCAGGTTTGCTGGTCTGTGCTCTTACGTACACAATGGATTATTTTTACTACTTAAAACTCTCTAACTCGTGTATGCATCCTTTGCCCTGCTTTATGATTGCCAGTCTATTTGTCCAAGTTGTTACCATTTTTCACTGTGCTGTAGAAAGTGGTTGATTTCTCTGCTCCCAAGAAATCTAACTTCGTTTGTCTGATCTGAATTTTATTCGTTGATGTCTATTGGAAAAATTATGGATATTTATCACCTGTCCCCTATCTGTTCTCTTCATATCTTTCACCTTCCCTAGTTGTTTTTCCCCATCCACTGGAGCTAACCCATATGATTTCATGGTTTTACATGGAAAAGGCATAGGTTACTGTGTTTTTTGTGAATTCTGACAAAAACATTTATTCCGTGAAATGCAACGTAATACATTCAACTATGTTTCTGGCCAAGCAGAGCTAAAATAAGATTGGACACTTCTGTATTGGAAGACAAAAGCTGCGTAAAGTTTAAAAAATCAGTAGATGAATCCGTTGCTGTTTGGTGTTTATCTAATGTGTGTGAACCCCCTAGATTTCCTCGCATACTGATTATGTCTGTGTTAAGGACCTAATGCAAAGAAAGTTTATTGCAGTGGATCTTGTCTACTGATGTATTTCTCTGATTGAATACCAGACAAATAATTCTGCTTGTTCTCTGTTGCGTGTGGGGTAGTGATGCTCCTTTGGACCTCAAGATCAAAGCAAGCATGCTCTCAGATATGTTCACCCTTGTAGGTGAGTGTGACAAATAGCTTCTTGAATCTTTCCCTCATCTAAAAATAACAAAAAGTATGTTAATGAGCTGCGTGTTAGAAAGCATGTTAGATTATTAGATGACTATAATAGAGGAAAATCCTAGTTAAGGAGAGCAACTGTATTAAGCACTCGGAAGTTATACATGGACATTTCAGCTTTAGCACATAAATAATCTTGTTGGTTGTGTTTAGGTAGTATTAAGAGTCTATACTTGGATATTTTAAGACACTACTCTTTTTGTCTTAAGTGGCTTTTGCTTAGTCCTCAGAATCAGTGTATGTGTACTTTGAGGTTGAATGCGTGAATTCTGTTTATGCTCTGTAGAAATGGAGCCAAGGTTGTGAATGGTGCATGATTTTCTAGTGCACTGCACCTTTAGGCATTTGTAGTACATCTTGGTTCAGTTACTTAAGCAACTTACCTCTATTGCTAAAAGTGGTAAGAATTGTCATCAAGTAGACTGCTTAGCTGTTTGAGGGAGAGAGCCTGTATCTGATATTCAGCAACCCAACTTACTGATTTAAGTAGTCGCTTCTAGAGCGAGTGCTTTTTTTTTTTTTTTTTTCAAATAATGCAATGCACAATGTGGTGTGCAAAGACTGGAGTTATACAATGGTAGGCATAAAAAAAAAAGGCATCCTTTTTGATCTTTAAGCAGTGACAAGAATCTTATGTATGTATAGACTGAGATTATTAGCAGGAATGCTAGGTTTGTGTTTCAGAGCTTACCTGTCTATAAGTTCTCATAGGTATCCTGATCCCTATAGGCTTTGTATGTCAGGATCCAGGCCAGCGATCAAGCCGGACTGTTTATCATTCATCTGAATCTGTCAGGAGAAATCTCCACCAGAAGCTGCAGGTAAGTGACTTCAACATGCCAGAGCTGAGAATGGTAGCAGTTAAGTAATTCTCATTGAATTCGGCTCAAAGGTGAGAAACTGAGGGTAGAAACTATCAGAGAGTGTAGCAAAGGGACAAGGGATAATGGTTTTACCGTAAAAGAGGGTAAATTCAGATTAGACATGAGGAAGAAATTCTTCATGGTGAGGGTGATGAGGCACTGGCACAGGCTGCCCAGAGAAGCTGTGGATGCCCCATTCCTGGAGGTGTTCAAGGCCAGGCTGGAAGGCGCCCCTGCTTCTAGAAGAGGTGTTGGAACTAGATGATATTTAAGGTGCCTTCCGACTCAAACCATTCCAGTAAGTGAGGTTATCTGAACTTCCAGCAGAACTACAGAAAAGCCTCAGAATGCAGCTGAGCTATGGCTGTGTAGCCATTTCATTTTATTGTGAGCAACAAGCTTACAGTACCCTAGAGCTTTATGAATGTGTTCTAAGACCTCTTTCTAGACAGGAAGAGGTTTTGCATTTGAAATTTAAAACTTCTTACCCATGTAACTGTGGAATTTCTCCTTTCCTTTTCTTTGGATCCTTGGACTGGGACCTCATGTGGCTTTCTGTGATTGTCTATTACCTTTTCTGCTGAGATAGCACTTTCTGAGCACTGTGATGGTGAAGAGCAGTTGTTCTCTATCTCCTTCTGGCACCATGTGGGTCCCATAAATATCTGTGAGAGTGGAGCAACCACAATAAGCAGGGAGATCCCTCATCTCCTTCGAATTTTCATATCAATTTCTTACAAGGCAAGTAAGCAAAAAGTGTATCATGATGCTCGCTGCAGCTGATATACATTGTCCTATGAGGTACGTGCAGCATGGCTGTGTAAGTCAAGCTCAACTAGTCATTTTCCTTCAGTGACAGAGTACCAATACACTGCCTGTATTGGTAGTGGGAAAACTTATAGAAATTGCAGCACTTCGCTTCTTGAAAAACTTGGAATTTTGAGTCACTAGAGAGAGGTGTGAATAATTGGTCAGGTGACATTTAAGCACCTGGCTCAACCTGTCTGAGTCCAAATCTTCTAAGGTCAATTTTATGGATACCTCTCACCATAAAGGTGCTCTCTATGGCAAACAGGTACGTCAGACAAATAAAGAACCATTCCAAAAGAAGGAAGTGACCTTCTTTCTTACAGTAACTGTATCAGATTGTGATGACTTGAAGTCTTTTATCTGAAACAAATTGCTATATTCTCAGAAAGTTGAGCCCTTAGGAAGCATTGAATTTTCAGGAGATTTTAAGTTTTTTAGATTCATTTTGCTTAAGAACTACAAATGGCCTTAAGGCCTGGACAGCTGAAATATGTAAAGATTCATATGATAGAGCAGTGATCACAAGATAAGACTAAATTTTCTTTTGGGACATTTGTCCACATGTGTTTACTGGGAATAGCTTTCTGTGATAGTTTTAAGAACCTAGATGAAAGTCCCATGGGTAATTAGATCTGTAGATCTTTCTGTGCTTCAAGAATGTTGTGGCCTGCTCTTGATGTGTGTTTTATCTCAGATTTTGTTGAATCTTTTGTACTTCTGTACCTACTCTTGGTTGCAAAGACGACTTTAAATTATTCTTTTTTTAATTCCTTCAGGATTTCTGAGTTGTACTTGTTTGCATAGGCCATCTTTTATTGTCAGAAAAATCACTTCCTGGGAAAGAAAGCCTGATACTAGTATTCTGGGTCATGAGATGGTCACAGTGACCTCTGTTTCATGAGTTTTACCGGACTGGACTGCAAGTTTCTTGTGCAATTCCTTTGATTTGTCTATCTGAGCATTCCTTCCTCTAGAGAGATGAACAGTTGAGTGGTTTCCATTGTAACTTGTTGATTTGGGCTGAAACCATCTCTATTAATCATAAGCAATAAATCAACATTGACATGTTTTATATAGACTATAGAAACAAACTTGGCAGTAACACAGCTACAAATGATAGATACATCTCTTGAGAATCCTTTCCTTTGAGCACTAGAGAGGAAAAAAGCAGCCCGAATGCCACCAATGGCAAGAAGAATCTAAGCTCCTATGATAATAGCTTTCTTTCAATCATACTGCTGCCATCAAACTCGTTTTGCTTGTAGACCTGATGCCAAATGAATCCTTAAGTAATATTGGGTACTTTTTGACATACTGATCGTGTTTCTGCATGTGTACTGGAATGTTAAGTAACATTTTGTTTCTCCACAAGAATTGGAATAATGTGGGGATATTTAAGTGAAATAGCTTCTGGAATGTCAGGATTTTTACTATTTTTTCTCTGTTCCATGAACAGCTCTGCTTGGCAGCATCTGTTTCTTCTCAATAAATAGCTAATAAATATTTTCCTCTAGGTAGCTCTTATCTTACAAAAATATGAATTTTGGTCTTGAGAGTTGACTTCATCCATTTTTAAGAGTTTTTTTGTGTGTATGTGTGTGCATTTGAAAATTATGCGTATGTCCAGATGCATTGTGAACGATTGTTGAGTGTGTCTGAGTTTAGGATTAGTGCTGTATTCTGGAACAGGGGTAGGATGTGTTTGTGGTGGATATGAACGTGATCTGAAACAAAATGACAGAAGCTGTTAGCTATTTCTCTGGATTCAGTTTTACTTAGGGCAGTCACTGCTCCTCTGCAACTCAGGCAGGGATGATAGTGTTTTGAAGGACACAGGGTTTTATTTTTCCCCTTTGTGTGTCTCTTACAGCGTCCTGTGTCTGCACAGTCCCAACCAACAAACACCAGGCCGGTAAGTACTGGACTTGATTCAGCTTCCTTAACCAGTATAAAGAATGCCATTTTGGACATTACCTTGTACAGTTGTCTTGGCACCCTCCATGCAATCCATATGGACGAATCAATGTTAGCTTATAAATCTAAGCACCTGGCTGTGTGGAGACTTCGTAGGCATTATTTTGCTGCTGGGCTTCATGGGTTAGCACAATAGTGATGATTCATTCTAATTTTCTGTAGTTTCCCAGCAGGAAGGAAGGTAGCACAGATGGAATTGTCTTGAGATCCAAATTTGTTCCATGGGCTGCCATTTTAGGTCATTCAATGTAAGTTTAGCTGAGGCTATGAGAAAAGATGAGACTGGGAGAAAAAAGTCTGACTGAATAATGAGGTTTCACGGAGAACAGGAAAGATCTTTGTGCCAACTGCTGTCAGTGATTAGTATAATGAGAATCATGATGTGGGAACCAGAGATGCTTGCAGAATTTGGAGATTAAATCAAAGTGGTTGGATTTATCTATACTTTTAAAGATAAGCTGGGTCAAAAGCAAGAATTTCGTGTAGTTGGAGGCATTTCTGTGTTATACCAGAGCCCTGCTTTAAAGGAGGAAGTTAAAGAAGCAAGGTTGTAGAGCTGTGCTTTTGACTTAGAGAAAAGTTTAGGAAGAGAGATGGCCGTAAGTGGAAAGGATATTAGTCTAAGAGCATCAATCAGACATGTTTGATTACTGACATTTCTTCTAACAAATGCTTCTGTTACCTACCCTCTCATCTGGATTGTCTCATTCTCAGTTGTTTTATTTAGTCAGTTTCCATTAGGATTAACAATGTTTCAGAAAAATGGCAATGTCAGTTTTCTTTGAAATTTTCTCTGCCAGTCACTGCAGAGTAACCCATTCTAGTGCAATGCTTGTTGCTGTTGTGGCTGCTTCACCTGTGAATTCTGAACAGCCACTTGCAATTTATAATGAAGCGAGACTGGAATTCAATTCCAATTCAAGTGGTCCTTACAAATAAAAGTGGAATCTGGTGTTGCTGTGAGTTTGATTTCTAACTGAGCAGTATGGGTTATTCCTTTGGGCTTTTCCCAGTTAAACTTTCTGTCATGTTTTTCACTTCTTTCTAAAATAAGAAGGCTCTCTAGTACATTCTTTGTTTGGTGTACTGCTAAGAGAGTTTGGATTTTATATAAAGCCACGAGACCTTCTGAGCTAAACTTCTAATGCTTTTTTTTTTTTCATCTGAAATGGGCCTGAGAGCTAAAATGTACTTGAGAACATGTTCAAAATTTCAGTCTTGCTGGAATTTTAAGATTGTACAAGGGCTGCTCTGAAAGTAATGCTTGCTGTTTTATGACATTGGCCCATTACATTGGAGGCAGATGTCAGTGGTATGGCAGTAGTGACTGAACCTTCCGCCGGTATTCTGTTACATGTTCTTGCTGTCTGACAAAACGGTGTCTGACATAGAAGCAAAGATGTGGAACTGAGTTCCTCCACAAGGAAAAAATGGCACACATTGACATTTATCGGCACTTGTTGAAGGTTTATGGAGACTAAACTGTGAGAACAGTGAGGTGGTGGGTGTTGCATTTCAGCAGTGGCAACAGTGACAGTGGGTCACCTCTGCTGGTGCAGATGTTTACAAGAGTGGCATGCAGGCTCTTGTTCATCGGTGTTGAAAAGGTCTATCTAATGGCGGTGACTATGCTGAAAAACAGTGTTTTGTAGCGAAGAATTTGCTCTACCAAATAGAGTTCTTTGTATCTGTTGTGGTTTCCGTGGAAGTAAGAGGCCTTACTTTCAGAGCAACCTACGTATAATCTAATCTGGAGATATTCTGAATTCCTGGCCTTTGTTATAATTCATCACACCTGCTCATCAGATTGATTTATCTTGGAAATTATTTATTTTCTACAACTTTTTTCTTTTGCATCATTGTTCTTTAAATTTACATACGTATGTAAATTTGTGTTTTTTATTTATGTATGTGTAAAGATGAGCCAGCAGTATAGTAATAATGGGCATTAAATTGAATTTTTCATGTTTTTCCTTCAACTTTATCTCATCAGTGAATTGCAGTTCTGTATTCCTAGCATGGCAACACAAGAGAGACAGAGAATCGTGTTCCTAATACCACTGATGTGTGAACCTCAGTGTTTTTTGGGAGACTATGAATGTGAATACTGGCTTTATTATCCTTTGGGCATGGATCTGTCTGGGCTCAGGGAATGAGAGTGCGACTCTTGACTTTGGTGCTTTGGGCTATGTCTCATGCTTTCCCTGTATGGGCTAGGCATGTAAATTCTAGCAATGATGTCTGAATTATCCTGCTCTGCTGAAAACTAGGAACATGAATACTCACACTTAGTGCCCACTGGGGTTTAAATTCTTCAAAGAGTGGACTGCAGGAGTTTGAATTTTGGCTGTAATACTCTGGATCATAGATTCTGCTGGAAATGGAGTCCTGGAGTTTAAATGTAACTTATATTTTTTTTTAAGTAATTTATGAGAGGAAGGGAAAGATTTGTATTCACACTGTCTCTGCAGCGTACCCGTCCTCTTTCTGCCAGTGATGCTGAAATGAAAAACTTGATGTCCTCAGGCAGGGAAAAAGCAACAGGAAGGCAAGGCAGCTCTGTGCTGGGTCTCTCCATGGAGGAGGTAAGTAGGCTATTAAATATCTTCTGCTTACTTTGGCTTTCACACAATGTGTAGGATCACTTGCTCAGCAAAGAGCAAGTGGACGTGTGTGGAAAAACATGAGAGAAGTACAGTTTTTCTTGAAACAGAACTGCTGAGTTTTAATGTTGGGGCTGCCCCTTGCCCTCAATCATGCCAAGCATAGATGGTATGAATCCAGGCCATGGTAGATTCCTTTGCAATTTAAATACAAGATAAAATTGCTTAAGGATGTATGTCATACATACACAGCTCACCCCAAGGACTGCAACGATATCACTTTTATCCTCTGAAGTTCAGGGATTTTTCTAGGGTTCTTTTTCCATTGCATCTATTTTGCTGGCTATATTTTTTTCTTTTCTTTTTTTATTCCAAGATGAAAGTTCTTCGTCGAGTGAGAGATGAGAATGAACGGAGAGGAGGTTTCATCCGGATATTCCCTACCCCATTAACATGGGACCTTTATGGGTAAGAATCAAAATCCATTAGGATGGCTCAGTGTTTATCATCAGAATCGTAAGGGTTGGAAGAGACATCTAATGGTCTCTAATCTAGTCCAGCCATCCACCTACCACCAATACTGCCCACTAAACCATGTTCCCAAGAACCACATTTACCCTTTCTTAACATGTTACACTGATGCTTTCTATTGAGGAATATTCTTTGTTAGATACGTGTAGTTTAATGTGGTCAGCTATCAGGAGCATACTGAGGGTTTTGGTAGAATTGCTGTTCATTATTGCTACTTTCTCTAATTGCACCTTACAGAAGGCTATTAAACATTGTTTAATAGATACTGATACTGCTTTTCTGTCAGAATAAAAATGTCTTCTCTTTGAATAACTTATTGCTGCTATCTGCTTTTACATCCTACAGCTGCATATGCTGTGTACCTGTGTACTCTCTCATTGGGCCATAAACTCAATATAGGAGTGAGTGATACTATATTATGCTTTTTTTTTCTTTCCAGTGTGCAATGTTTCTTCATGTCTCTTGCCTCATCAGGAACTTCAGCTAAGGATTGATAGCTCTCCTTATTTCCTCTTTTCTGTTGTGGTACTGCATGTTGTCTCAATCAACTTGTTCTGGGATGTTTTTTATAGATTTATTTTTTTCTGTACAATGTCTTTCAATATGGTGAGCTCTACCTTGATACATCCTGTATTTTGTTTTTCTAGATCCTTTTTAGAGTACAAGACATCAATGAACTACATGCTGGCTACACGTCTGTTTCAGGACAGGTAGAATGATTTTGGGTTTGGGAGGGAGACAAAGGGGACAAACAGCATGAAAAGGATTGATTGTTCATTCATCCAATGTTATAAACATTATACTACCAAAATAAGGGTAGTAATAGTTGTACATCTCTTTTCTAGTGTGCTGGTTATTGTGGAGATGTCTCACATTCTCACATGTCCCAGTTCTGAATCCAAGGGTAAAAAGGACAGTGCGTAAAAGGCATGGGAGTAGGAAAGAGATGACTCTAGACATGTAAAACCTTTGAGTGCTTATGTTTCTTCATGAAGAGAATATAGATGGTCCTTGTTTACCTTTTGTTTCAAATTTAAACTATCAGAACTTTCCCTCATGGAAACACTGAACATTTACTCCAGAGGTTTAGTATCCCTGTCTTTTGATGCATGCAAGCATGATTTGATGCCTCTTTCCTTGGGTTGTGCTTTGATTCATGCTGTTAGTTGAATTTCAGTTGAGAGCTATATGCACTTTCATTGTGTGTTTAGCATCCATCCTCTTCCACAGTTTTTCTTATCTGAGTTCCACAGTAAAGTTACTACAGAAGACAGGTAAGGTTGCACTGTAAAATATTTTGCTGCGTAAATTCAGGGATGTTTCTAGAGGCCATCGGTAAGTGATGACATCTCCCATTTGAGTTAGGAAGATGTAAGCATCATTTTTAGAACATCTGCTCAGTTCCTCTTCTAGAGCCTTTTATCCTCCTTTAAGATAGGATTAAGAAGAAATTGTATGAATTTGGTCTTTCCATTTTACGTATAAAAGATTTTGGAGGCTTTTTAATAGAGTCAATGATCAAGAATGAAAGGTAACTTTTGCCCTTGTTCCCTTCTTAGGGACAAGATGAAAGGAGACTTCATCACTGGAAGATCTCGGTAAATGCTTCTTAAATAATTTGAATTTGTAGAGTTTATTCTAACTTTAGGTTTCCATAGCTTTGCTTTCTAAGCCATGGGGCAACACCTATTCTACCTTAAACTAATCAAAATAGGAAAGAATTGTGTTGCTCCCACCTTTCATAACCAATTTTATAAAGTAATTGCAGTGAGCAAACTGTGTCCCAACATCAGGAGAACTAATGTTTTTGTTGCACTGAACCTTAAAATTGCTCCTCTTAGGCTAGTTACTCTGGCATTTCTGCTGTAAAGTTGAGCATAGTACATGAGCTCTCTTAAAAGATTCCATAATACGTGAGGTTTCAGGACTTCATATACCCATATATTCACTTTGCTAGTTCCAAAAGATAAGTGGAGCAACAGAAATTTTCAGTGAATGTTCACACTAATGTCTACATAAAAGGTTTTGCAGACAGGGTTCAGGTCTATGAGCTCTCTTCGCACTCCCCTCCATTTTTGTACTCATACTGTTCAGTTCAGTTTTCCTTACTAACTGTGCCTTGAGCTGCTGTATATTGGACAGATGCTGCTGAGCTGTGAAAGCATGACATTAGATAGATAAGTCTTGGGCTTTTGAGAGCTGATGTTCTGTAAAGTACTTGAAAGATTTGCTCTGAACTTTTGTAAGCTTTAAATGGGGAAATCCAGACTGATAATCACTGTTTTTGCCCTGTGTCAAGAAAACTATTTCTTGAAGAAATTTAATCTGCTGAGTTTCTTTGTACCATTGGAGAGAGAAGTATAAAGAACATTTAAGTATGTCTCCCTATTACATTTTCCAGAGAAGATCTTAATGGGAGGCTGGATATGAAACTGGAAGCTGTAGACTCTCATTCTCTCTTTTATGAGAGAAAGCTTGTTTCACTGGAGTTACGGAAGCGCCGGAGATATCGTACTAAAGCTAGAGCAGCACAAACAAGATCATCAGGTATGGACAGCTAGAATCTTAGGTGAACATCAAGTCCTAAAAAACACGTGAGCTTTTTTATTTGAAATCTGTGTGAATGGGGTTGGTTGTCCTAGCTATTATAGTCCCTAAGGGGATTCAGGGGTTGATGTTTTTATTTCATGAGTTAATAATTTTCACTTCATTATTCTTCTGGGCTTCCTGCCTTCTTAGTGTCAAGAAAATGGTCAGGGTCATGAAATTGATCAGAGAAGTAGGACACATCTCCTGTGAAGAGAGGCTGAGAAAGTTGCAGTTGTTCAGCGTATGAGAGAGAAGGCTCAGAGCAGACCATTATAGCAGCCTTTCAATACCTAAGGGGACCTAAAAGAAAGATGAGGAGAGACCCTTTACCACAGTGCGTTGTGGTAGGACAAGGGATAATGGTTTCAAACTAAGAGAGGGTAGGTTTAGATTAAATATAACGATGAAATTCTTTACCATGAGGGTGGTTAGAAATTGGAACCGGTTGCTCAGAAGTTGTGGATGCCCGCTCCCTGGAAGTGTTGGAGATCAGGCTGGATAGGACTTTGATCAACCTGATTTAGTTGCAGGAATCCCTGCCTTGTTAGGATTTTGGAACTAGATGACCTTTAAAGGTCCCTTTCAACTCCAGCTGTTTTATAATTCAAAGAATTCCATTCCCACTATTCATATCTCTACATATCTGACTGAACGTAATCAATATTTTCTTGAACATGAGCTTGTAGTTGCAATTTACACTATGTATGTGTCTCCATAGTCCTCCAGCTGTTTAGAGAAAGATGAAAACTTGGGACCTTCCAGGCTAGATTTGCTACACTTGAACTGACTGTAAGCATTTGGAAAGAGAGAAATGCTTTTTGTTCAAATCAATGTGAAAAAGACTTAAAAGGATACAGAGGGGAATGATCTTCATAAGCGACTGTTCCTTAAGCCTTTATCTAACTCTTTCTAGTAGCTACCTGATGCTGACTGCCATGGGAGAGGCTGTGTATTACACGATGACTTACAGAGCTATAGTAAAATATGTGATCTTTATTGGCACATGTGAAGATTAAAATTTTCTTTAGCTTTAGTTTTCCTGATACACAAAAATCCAGAAGGTGAGCATATATGTGAACTCAAGGCCTGCCAAAGAATCAGGATGAAGCATAAGAAACTATCTTTCTTTTATTTCTCATTTTGTGAAGTTAAGATCTTTAGCTGTTTGATATGTAAATGGAAAGGCAGAAAGAGTAATAAAGGGCAGCAATAGTTATGGTTATTCTAAAATAGTGTTCTCTCCTTCTGGCAGAAGAGTTCAGGGATAAACCTGAGCATATTTATAGTAGGACGGTCCCCACGGCTTGATCGCAGAATAGATTATTTCTTCTCTACAGGGACGTCACAACCAACAAAGCTGTCCCTCACAGACACAGAAGGTGAAGAGGAAGAGGAGGCGGCAGATGAAGATGAAGAGCAAGATGGAACTCTTGGCTCTCTTTCGAACAGCCAGTTGAAAAGCAAGCCAAAGCTCTCTGACCTGGTGAAAACTGCTAGTAAGGAGAGGTTGACAGAAAAACTTGACAAGAAAACAAGAAATGGAGGAGAGCCATTTCTTGAAAAGACAGACTCAAAGTCTCAGTTTAACTTGCTGCAGATTCTTCAAAAAAATGGAAATCTAAGGTGAGAGATTTCTCTATATTGCTTTGAGTTTGACTGTCAGCTAATATCAAAATATTGAGGTTATACACTTATGTGCCCTGCTATGAATGAAAGTGAGGAGATTAAAGGAGGCTGTGGTTAAAGAGCCTGGATTTTTGTCTGTGAGCTGTCTTAGTGAATAGTTGACACAGAAGGGAAATGGTTGCAAAGACTGACAGTTTATCTAAATGTCTGACCTGTTAGATTAGTGTAAAGCATGAACTGTAGTTTTCATTGCTGTTCTTTAATCTGATGATGTAAGATATTCTTTTAGTCAACTTGGGCTTCTAAAATGCCTTTTGTCTTAATACAAGATGCTTGCTATTGAATTCTAAAATGTCTTTTCATTCTCTGCATTTCCGAAGAAATTGCGGTTTTCATATGTTAAGCTATTCAAGAAAGGTTGGGAAAGTACACCTCGGTGCTACCTCTCCATAAAAATACAGTTTTCTCTTTGTTGTGCTTATATTTTGGATGATGAAATTTTTATCTCTAACAACAGTCTGTGATGCTCAGAGTCTGCACCTCCTGAGAGCAAGACAAAAGGTCATTTGAGAGCAATAAGTTACTGACAAGACTTATTGCCTGCTGCTGAGCATGACTGTGGAGCAGATTGTTCAGATGGATGACTCAGCTGCTTGAAAAAGAGTGGTAGTACGGGAGGAGATTGTATAGAATAATAACACAGTCAGGGTCCTACTAGATGTTTAGAGGAGTGATCTTCCCCTTAAATTTAGTTGATAAAAGTGAGTATTTGCAGATGGGTAGGAAGAACAAGGAGTGCTCATACATCTAGAAGATGTAAAACCCTCCTACACAGATATAAGAAATATTGTTTTGTGTGAAAAGTGTCCAAAGGTAAAAGGAAAAAAATGTTGCTCATATCTGCCTTCTTAGATTAGTTTCTGGGAGGATTTATGAATTATCAAGTGGATTTGGGAATTGTTTTGAGGTTTTCTTCTTGCAAGAACATTTGTTGCTATGACAGAAGATTTTAAAACGTTTTTGAGGATGGGTATAGCAATAATGTAATCTACCTATATATAGAACTGACATTCTGCCAAGAATGTAAGCTCTGTCTGCTGTTCGTGGCAGAATCTTGCTCAGCAGCCAGTGATGTTGGGATTTCCCCCCACAGAAGTGTGTAAGGCTTGTGGTGACCTCATGTTCCAGGACTGTGCTGGGCTTGGCCCAATCTGATCTGTCATTGATGAAAGCTTTGCTGCGGGGTCAACAGGCCAGGGAGCTGAAGTAATGACATTTTCATCCAAAAGAAACCAGCCCATAGGATAATGCTGGAGAAAGAAAAAGCAAATCAAAACTGTCCATAAATGAAGCAAGACTTCAAAGTAACAGAAGGTTCCTAATTACTGAAACAGTGTGTTCTGGAATACCATTTCAGGAAAGTAGTGGTTTGAGAAATCTCATGATTGTGAGATTATTTTTTCTTTTTTAAGGTGAAATGTGATAATTTTTTAGAAAAGATTGACATTGCCTGTAATTGAAGGGGAATCAGTCACTGACACT
Organism: Numida meleagris; assembly: GCF_002078875.1. Lineage (NCBI taxonomy): Eukaryota > Metazoa > Chordata > Aves > Galliformes > Numididae > Numida > Numida meleagris. The sequence goes on from NC_034414.1 coordinate 39,484,342, forward strand.
AAAGCCCATCTGCCTCTATTTTTTTTACAAAATGAAAGGAGAAATTGTGCTTGGCAATGCAAGGGGCGGTTTATGGTGACACTGGAGGACACTACGAGGAAGAACAGACTGAGGGAACAGGATGCTGGAGAAGAGGGTTTAGGCCAAGATGACACTGAGTAGAACTAAGTAAAGTTTTCAGCTATTTCTCTTGCAACAGATGCATATGCTAAAGTGACTACAATTGTGAGGGAATAATAATCAATGTGTCCCTCCTTGTCTTGCCCTGGTCTTCTCCTTGATTCATGCTCACAGCTTCCCAACATGCTCAGCCAGCTGCACAGCAGATTTTGCTGATGTTTGTTCTTTCCTCAGTGGTGCCTTGCTCAATGAAATCTGGTCTTTGTCCTTAGGCCAGCAGGGGAAAAGCTTACTTTCACAGATTTAATTCTCTCATTTCCAATGGGAATTGCATGGCCTTTGTTAGAACTCTGGCAGTGATGCTAAGCTATTTATTTAATTTATGGTCTGTTGCTGTGTTCAAAATGCTTGTGAAGATGAAGGTCCAGGAGAGCCTTGAACTGGGTTTAAAAATACAATTTTACTGATGTTTGTGATACTAACTTTTGGAGGAGAGTTGCTATGGCTTTGAGAAGGCAAGGAGAGCACTTGATTTTTTGGAGTGGTCTTAGAAATTAGAGGGCATCTTCTGTCTCTTGTATCTCTGGAACTATGTGCCCTGTCTTTGTGAACTGAAGGTCTCCTTGGGAATATTGGTGGGGTGAAGTGATTCTCTTTCCCTTAAGTGTCAATGTTTTTGCACCTGCAAGGTCCTTGCTGAATATGCTCCCCAAACTATGCCTGACAGCTCTAATTCTTTCCATTGTTACTGTGAGTAGATGACTGTGATTCTCTTGGTCCACAGCAAAGTGCAGGCTCGTAGGGCTTTCTCTGCCTATCTACAGCATGTTCAGCTGCGATTGATGAAGGATGCTGGTGACCAGTACCAGAATGCTGCCTGGGCTGCCAAAGAGGATGAGCAAATGGTAAGAAGCTTTGTGTTAGCTTAGAGAAGCCCAGCTAAAATCTGTCCTGAGTTTTGAGTTCAGTTCCCATCCTTGGAATACCTGAGATCCTAAAGTACCTTGTGACCAGCAGGTTGAGGGAGGCGATCCTGTCGCTCTACTCTGCACTAAAGCGGTGGCCTCACCTGGAGTACTGTGTCCGGATAGTCCTCAGTACATGAGGGACATAGACCTTGTTGGAGCACATCCAGAGAAGGGTCACAAGGATGATCCATGGAATGGAACACCTCTATTATGAGGACAGGCTGAGAGAGCTGGGGCTGTTCAGCCTGGAGAAGAGAAGGCTCCGAGGTGACCTGAGAGCAGCCTTTCAATATCTAAAGGGGAGCTGCAGGAAAGAAGGGGACAGACTGTTTAGCAGGGTCTGTGGTGATAGAACAAGGGGAAATGGCTTCAAGCTAAAAGAGGGTAGATTTAGATTAGATATAAGGAAAAGGTTTTATACAGTGAGGGTTGTGAGACACTGTAACAGGTTGCCCAGTGATGTGGTTGATGCCCCATCCCTGGAGACTTTCAAGACAAGGCTGCATAAGGCCCTGGGCAACCTGATCTAGCTGTGCATGTCCCTGGTCATTGCAGGAGAGTTGAACTAGGTGGCTTTCAGAGGTCTCTTCCAACCCTAAGGATTCTATGATTTTACTTACTTATCTTTGTCTAGTTGTCAGTACTATATTTTAATATACAGACAAGATAGGAATGCTAGCTGACATCTGAGCAATGTCAGAGACAAGATAGGAATGCTAGCTGACACCTGAGCAATGTCAGTATAGACTCCAGATGACTCAAGTGTGGTTGACATTTGAGCTGCTCAGATCTTTCCCTGATTCTTCACTGGATCTCTCAGCTCTGACCCTAACTGTTTTTGAACTCCTCTAAAATTCCTTCAGATTACTTTGCAGTATCTAATTCATGCTGCTATTGCATTAAAAAAAGAATACATCCACTCAAATAGAGCAGGTACCCTGTTAAGCTTTTTCTCTTCTGTACTGTTTTATTCTTTGCAGGCATCTGTACTTAGGAGTGTTTCATGTATTCTAGATAGCAAAGAAAAAGTAAGAGACACTAAGAAAAGGAAGTAACTATCTAGCATAGGTGTTTTGGGGGATGTTTTTGGTTTGTTTGCTTTGTTTTTCTTTTAAAACCAGGTGATATGTTTCTCTAGGCAATATTTTAAGGTCCTATATTTGATGTATATGTGTATTAAATATTGCAAGCCCAGATTCCCTCATAATACTGTCCTACAAGAGCGCTGTACTGCAAGCTCTTTAGCTTTCTGCAAGCAAATGTGTCCTTGCTGAATGCATGTTTCAGGGAAAGAGCCAGTACAGTTCAGAGATGTAACTGAACTATGTGCTGAGAGTAATCGGTTGACTCAGTGGAAAATGTTACTCCTGCTCTTTCCAAGGAGAAATTAAAACTGGGTTTTTAAGAGTCACTTTGTCTGCTATACGGTGAAAAACAACATTTAAAATAACAGATCAAACCAGCCTGGAGTAGTGGCAGTGAGAGATGAGCTGTGGAATCCAATAGCATGTATGTGAGCCTGCTCGTTTATGCATTAGCAGTGCTCCTAACCCAGAGCAAATCCAGAGGCAACACAGAAAGGGTTCAAAACGCTCACAGATGCACCTTGTCTTAGGATCTGTCTTACCATATGTTTTGCCCACCGGGGGTCATACATTGATCCTGCTTGGTTGGGGAACTGGAATTACATGACGGTAGATGTAGCCATGCTATGGAGAAACTGTGGTGATAATGTACATAAATGAAAAGTGATGAAATAGGGTTACATCACTGTAGTGGAGATACCTGACCAAGATTCCCTTTGCTGTGATACTGCTGAGAGGGTTTTTTGCTAACATGTGCACTTCATCATCGGCCTTCTTTGGAGATGTTCTCTGAAGGCATTGGACTTCATAGGTTTATAGGCTGTATAGGTGTTGTCACTGATTTGTGCTTTTTTTTTTTTTCCAAACACTCATCAAGTGTTCTCAGTTCTGGCCCTCCTCAGGGCACAACATCCTTCTTCTCCACAGTCTAGGATTTGTAGGGCTGTATTAAAAATGAATATTACAAAATGACCTTGTCCTGAGAAAATGCACTGACAACTGACAGACAGTACCTTTCGTTTTTGCCAGTCAGGAACTACTATAGTACTTCTGTTTCCTTTTCCCCATGTCTTTCAGCTGATCCATTGTTAACTCCATCTTTCTTGCTTGCAGGAGCTTGTGGTACACTTTCTGAAGCGAGCGGCCAGCAATCTTCAGCAGTCCTTGAGGATGCTGCTCCCCAGCCGTCACTTAGGACTAAGTGATCGTCGTCGTATCTTGGCTCACCAGCTGGGCGAGTTCATAAGCTGTTATAACAAGGTGATGAATTGATTCTTCTTCTGGTAGCTTATTCTACTCAGTAGAGGGCTAAAGTACTTAGTTTACTTCAATACCTTCAGGCTTTGTTGCTTGTGTGCCACCAGAGTGGATCTTGTTGTTATATTCTTGCACAAAACCAGAGCAGGATATCCAGTGCATCTAGACTTATTCAGTTCTAACAGCACTGTCTGCTGTGGTTGTTACAGGCCAGGAGATAGGTATGAGACACCCACTGATATATATCTACCAATTTATTAATGACTTTTAAAATTGAGGAACTCTTGGAAATAGCTTTTGTTTAAATATATATATTTTTTTACATCTAATTTGCATAAGAAATTATCACTAGCCCTGTTGATTTGATTTCTGTTCTTTTCCTGTAATGCGTCTTTTGTTGGCTACTGTCATAGTCAAGTCAGAAGCTTGTTTGAAGGGCTCTGTTCTGTAACTTACACAGTCTGTTTGCAGTTGCACATCAAGTAATGGTAGTTTGTCTATACAAATTGTCAGACAACAGCATTACTATGTAATATGTGCAATCCAGTAATCATATGCATAAAAGAAAAAAAATTAGCAAAAGAATTTAATTGGTTTAACTTCACTTTTTCTTTGGTTTGTCTTTGGTTTCAGTGCTTTATAAGGCCTCTTCCCATTTCTCCATTTTTATTACGCTTCTATAGAGATAAAGAATTTTTATATAGTACAGTATCTGAAATGTATTTTAGCATTCATTTAGTATACTGAGGGAGTGCTAACCGTCTATGGTATAGAACTCTACATGCTCAGTGACAAGGAAAAGTCCCAGTTTAAATAATTGTCACCTCTTTAGATTTAGAACATACTCTTCTTAGCATAGTGATTTCATGATAATTTTATTTTGTAGATACAGCTTCCCCTTTCCCTTGTCCTCTAGCGTTTCTTCAGTGCTGGAGCGGGTAGTTTGAATTTTGCTTTCAGAGGTTGCTGTGCACACAGGCCTCCAAGCTCCTCCTTGTTAGTAAAGGATGTTCTGTTACAGTAAGTACCTTGTCAGAATTGACATCTGGTAACTTGATCTGTCAAAGCAAGGTTGGAGTTAAACAAATCTGTTCTAGGGAGTGTCTTTTATGCCTAATGCTCAGTGAATTACTGTGCTAAGAGAACGCTTGGGTGGTTCTGCTGTGGCTGAAAAACACAACTTCTTTGGATATAATTTCCACTCAAATTGTATTCAAACATTAGGAGTTTCTTCTAACTCTCAAATAAATTCACAAAATAAAGCTGTATAACTGGAAATAAATCAATACGTAAACAGATTTTCTTATTTAAAACAAGTGTAAACAGATCACTAGAAGTTTTAGAGCATAGATGTTTAAGCTTTCGAGAGACTGCTAGGCTATAAGGCTTTTGATGACTGATCCCAACATACAGACTTGTTTCACTCACTTGTAACTTCAGATTTAGCAGGGGACTCCTACCAGTTATTATGCATCTTCTGTAATCACACAGAAGAAAAAAATACTGCCTCCAGCAAACTAAATAACAGATCACACATAGTCAAGACTTCTACTCACATAGTGAAGAGGAAAGGCATGCCCCAGAGTAGCTTTTTCTCCCTCTCTCTTGAATTATCTTTCACAAGATATATCTGACCCTTTTGTCCTAGGAGAACTTGGAGTAGCAGCAGGAAATAGAGGTAAAGCCTGGTCAAATGAAGTTTATATGTTGATACTGGAATTTCAGGCAGGTCTGTAGGGTTTTGTTTGTTGGTTTTGAATTAACAAAAGTGTTTGTATCAGTACAAGTTCTAATGTCAACAAGTTCTACTAGTGTAAAATATAAAGATCATTTATAACTGACAGCTTTCTCACATTCTCACAAACAAAGGTTGATCATCTTTTATTACAGCATATTCTAATGTATAAGTATGTATTTGCCATAGGCTGTACAGTTTTACTTTCTTTGCTTTTGCTATAGGAGATTATTATTTGCATGTAGTTAAGGTCTCAGAAATTTACTGCAGGATGGAATAATTTAACTCGAGGAGAACTCGTAATTTACAATACAAAATATGGATGCCCTCTGCAACATTCTTGATTGAGTTTCTGCAATATAATTTTACAGTTCTGTCATTCTGTCTTCCTGATTATCTCCTTATGGGACAGATGCTCAAATAAAATTTACAAGAAACTGTGACAGAAAAAGTAGAAGGGAGACCTAATATCTGCAAAGAATGATTTATTTCCCCTCCGTACTCTCTTGTGTCCTAGCAAAGGATATATTTGAAGCAGGAGCATGTATTTGTTAAGCTTTCACATCATTTCAGCACATCAGTTCTAATAAGTTATGTCAAGTAGACGAATGGGATTAGTGTACATTTAAGCACGCTGTCTCTGGGGCTCTCTATGCTGCACAAAGGGCCAAATTATAAATGTATTTAACTTTGGAGTTGATATTCTTCTTTCTTAGATCTCAAGGAATTACATTTTGTCTTCTCTGCATGGCAGCTATGCCACAGGATAGAATAACTTTATAGAAAGACTAATGCTGCTTATTCACAGGAAACAGAGGAGATGATTCAGAAGCGATCAAAAAAGAAACAGGAAGAGGAAGAGGAGGGAGTGAATCCTGAAGGTTTTCAGAACTTTATTACCAGAGCAAGGTAGGAATGGATTTTATTCCATTTGGTAGAAGATCTCCCAACCCTGAAGATGATGGGACTGTGCTTCTAGATACCTTTACTGACCTTAGTGCCTGCTCCTGCTTATGCTGGGGGGACAGAGAACTTTGATTTCTCTTTTCTCTCTCTCAACAAGCAAATACTTGTAGCATCAGAATCTGCTGCATAGAGAAGGACATAAAATAAATGTTTTGACCATTAAGTAGATCCTCAAAGGACAGCAGTGGTTGTTCTGATCTCAGTAAATTCCAACCTAGTGCTGGTGATCATTGTGGTCTACTTTCCTGTAACACTAGAAGTCCTTTGGAAGGAGAAGGAAACTAAAGCTGCTTCTCAGATGGCCTTGAATTGCTGTGGTTGAACAATTGTCTGGCTCTCAAGTTTCTGCTCTCAGAAACCAACTTACATGCTTTCTACCTCTCTTCGGGAACCCTGCAGGATGATACTGTCTGAGATGAGGAAGGAAGGGAATTAGACTGTCTTCATCCTGGCCTTTTACTTGGCTTGTTAAGGCAGTTCAGTGCAAGAAGTTACTTTAACGGGAGAAAATGCAACTTTTCCTATGTACGCTCAGAACTTGATCTGGCTAATTTAGACGAGTCTGCTGGAAAACGTATTTTGAAAACAGATATATATTCTTCACAGGATATAGTACTGTGTGGAAAAACAATGCTATGATAGTCCCTCTGACTGCAGAGAGGTCTGAAATTGTTCAGTGACCCAGAATTACTTCCTTAAGCCTCTGATTCTTGAGCACAAAATTTGACTCCTTTTGACTTTTTTTTTTTGTTAACCTGTATGTTATATGCTTATATTGGCAGGGACCTCTGTTACTATCTGGACAGGTAGAGTTCATCTGCCTTTTTAATGCACTTCAGTTTTCTCTAATAAAGTTGACAGTTACTGCTTCCATCATTTTTGCTATCTCAGTTATTACATTGTTTTTTCTTTTCCTCTCTTTGGATAGCATTCTTAGTAACTGATCTGAAGTAAGTGATACGTGAGTCTTCTCAGCTAAATTCAGGAGTCACAATCTCAGAGGGCTGGAGCAGCTCTCTTACAAAGACAGGCTGAGGGAGCTAGGCTTATTCAGTCTGGGGAAGACTCCTGAGAGACCTCGTTGCAGCCTTCCAGTACTTAAAAGGAGCTTACAAACAGGAGGGAGACTGACTTTTTCCACAGTGACAGAACAAGAAAGAATGGTTTAAAACTAAAAGAGGGGAGATTTAGATTAGATGCTAGGAGGTGAGGTGCTGGAACAGCCTGCCCAAAGAAGCTGTGGGTGCCCTGGAGGCATTCAGGCCAGACTGGATGGGGCCCTGAGCAACCTGATCTGGCTGGGGGCAACCCTGCCCACAGCAGGGTGCTGGAATTCTAGATTCCAGATCTAGATTAAAGTCTCTTTCAACCCAAGCCATTCTATGATTCTGCGATCTTTGTTGCTACATTCTCATGAACACAATGAGCTGTGTATTTTGCGGATAAAATTGGAGTCATTACTGCAACAGATTTGCAGGCTCAAAAAAAAACCCAAAAAAACCCCAACCAATTCACTGCCTTTCAGATGAATATTGTTCTAGAAAAGAATGAGATTTGAGATGTGACTACCATCTATCATAGCATCTACTCCTGTTGCCAGAAATGCAGATTACACAGGCCTGCAATATGTTCTTGGGTCTGACATCTCTGGTCACGAAAATGACTGTTGCCATGCTAAAAGGCATGGCTGTGTAGGGCAGAACTACATACTCTTCTGTTTCCATGTTACTGACTATCACGACATTGTGGCCTGATGCGCAGTCTAGGCTGGGGCTGGATATTTTTGCTGGACCATCTTCCTGAGTGATAAAGAACAGTTTCTAGCAATGATTTTTCACCTTCCTATGAAGCATCAGGTATGTTAGAGAACTCTGATAGCTAACACTGTGTTGCTATATGCTTGAAGCTTCCATCAGCAAACTGGTCATCTGTAGCTGACAAAAGAGAACAGTTTTTCACTTCGAGTGTTTGTTCTGCAGCACAGTGAGTGCAACGCTGAAGAAGTAAAAAGTATGATAGTAAAGTATGTAAAAGTAAATACATATGCTGGTAAATTCACTTAAATCTGAAGGCATCTCTCTGCCAGAAATTCTTCACTCTTATGTTTTCTCTTCACTTTATTCTTACTGCTTTTAGAGGGAAAGTAACCTTTGCAGCATGCTCTGAAAACACAGACTCCAGTGGGTCCAGCTTTTAGATGTTGCTTTTACAAAAGGTTAGGTTAGCTAAGACTAGTACAAGTATGATGTGTAGAGGACACTTTGAAGGATTATAACTGCTGCTATGCAAATTTGTATTCCAGTTATATTTTTTGTAGTGTTACTGGCACTACTTAATTTTGTGTTCTGTATACTCACTAACGCTGAGACAACAGCAAAAGGAAAACATGGTGTGTGTGTGTATATATTTAAAAAATTGCAGCTTGCATAACTAAGTAGTTGAATAGCTGAGTAACTAATACTGGTTTGGGACCAACAGAGGCTTAGAACGCGAGTAGCTAAACTCTCTTCTTTTCAAGAAAATGAGAAACACAAGCAAGTTTGTGAGATTCACAAAAAATATTGTGATTGTTCTGCTTGTTTGTCTCGCAGTTTTGGCTAATGAATAAGCTCTTTCCTCCTCTTTCCTTGTCCCCCCCACCTCCCTTCCTACCAAAGCTAATGATGACCTTAAAACAGGCTGAGATGAGTTCTTTCATGAACATGATAGCTGCTTGACCTAGGGAGCACCTGAGAAAGATTCGCTAATTTAGCTAAGCATTGAATCCTTCCTGTTGAGCTAATCTTCTTCAGCATGTTTGGAGTTTTGTTTGTTCTTTATTTATCCTAGGAATGTTCCTGGGTCCCTTGAATTTTCTACTGCATAAAAGAATGGCATTTTAGCGGGAAACTGTTATTTAATCTAAGCACGTTTCTTTCCTTCCACTCTTGCAAAACTATGCAAATAACTTGTGTGGCCTCACCTTTTTCCCACTTTCCTCTTCAGCCTCCTTACTCTTTGATTGTTACATAAAGAGAAAAGTTTGGCGTCTTCATTTAGGTCCTTTCTTCTCTCCTTATTGTAGTGAGAGAGAGTTGGAGGAAGTGTTGACATTTTACACACAAAAAAATAAGTCAGCAAGCGTCTTCCTAGGAACAAACTCTGGGACCGCAAAACCCAGGAACACCAGTAACCAGTCAGAGAATCAACCTCAGGGGGGTAAGTGTTGTAGGCAATTTTGAGATTATGTTGCCCAGACTAATCCAATTTCACTTCAGTCTACAGAAAGAGAAAAGACCATCCAGAATGTTGTTCAAGTTTCTGGAGGTTGTGTTTCTTTTTTTTTTTTCCTTTCTAGTCAGTGATTCCATGCTTTGAAGACTAGAGTAAGTGAACTCCTAACTTCTTTCAGTGAAGTGGTATGAAACGGGACTGGCTTTATAAGGAACTCTAAATATGATGACTTTTCACTGATATCAATGAATAGTGGAAATGATATCAAATGAATGTGGAAATTTGAAGATGCTGGAATTAGAAATGTGAAATCCTGTAATCAAAATAACAGATGAGAGAAACCAAGACCTATTCAGTTGTGCTGCCTACAGTGATCATACTGATTGGAGAGTGGAGTCTGCACATTTGAGTCTAATTAAGCATTCCATGGAAGGAACTGCATTATCAGCTGCTCACATCTAGTAGTCCTTGTTGCTGTATGTGACAATACAATTATGATAATAGAGTTTCATGGTCTACAATATTAGCAGGAAAGTGCATTATATAACAAGATCTTAATTCTCCAGTCCTGTTCCAACTTCTGCCTCCTAATTCCTAATTTTTACAGACCATCCCAAGGTGATGAAAAAAATAAAAGGTGATCAACCCAAAAGTTCAGTTGCAGATCTGCCTGTAGAAGGAAGAGTAAGAGGCTGTAAACCCAAAGAAGTGAAATCAACCTGTAAGTGAACTGACTTCATTCATCATCAAGAAAAAGTAACGGATGCATATACTGTTTTTAATACAGATTTAAACAAACGTTAGAATTTGTGGGTTCAAACTGAGGTATCTGAATGCTCAGTTTTGGGGAAAATTCTGCATCTTTTTCTTTTAAACCCAAGAGGTACTGTAGGGTGAGCAGTATGAGTGAGTTAGCTGCTCTTCTGTAGGGAAAAATCTAGACATGACAAGCTTTGAAAGAAGATTTTCATCATGTAGAGCTGCGTCTTTACTTATAGATGAGGTTGCTTTGGCTTCAGCGAGTCTATGAACAGAGGTATCTTGAGTTTGTTGTTATTGTCTAATGGACTTCAAAAGCAGCTTCTCTCATGTAGTGTACTCACTGTCTTTTTGTAGTTCCAGAAAGATCCACCTTCTCTTTAAATGCTGAAGTGAAATTACCTCGGTGCTGCCCTCCTAGTGCTTCTTCCTCTGCTTCTGGTGCCACGTTCCGGAGAAGTACCAGTTCCCAGTTACCATCTCAGCCTGCAGCCTCTGGAAATCCACAGGTGGCTGGTCACTGTTCATTGCCGACTCCTCCAACTGGTCTAAAGCTAATTCATTCCTCATCTTCCCTGCCTTCCTCCCAGAGCCAGAGCACAGCCACTGACTACTCTTCTGTCTTCACAAACCCAGTGTCCAGTGAGGCTTCTAGCCTTGCAGGGTTTCATCGTTGTTCTGGTAGCTACACCATTGGCCCACTCTCGTCTTTACAGAGAGCTGCACAGATCTACAGTCAAAGATTGTCCCGATCAACCTCTGCAAAAGCGGGTGAGTGTTCTGTGTTGCATAATGACTGGCTAGTGCAGTATAAAGATTTTATAATCTGTGTTCTGGAATAGGTGGGAATTTTACATTTCTAGATTTGAATCTTGTTCCAATGCTGCTAAATTTCTCATGGAAAGGAGGAATGCATGAAGCAGCCCTTGTTTGTTAAAAAATGCCCTTTTACTGAGGATATAAATAGGGAATTGAACTTGTTTTGGAAAAGCTTGGAAATAAAGAATTATATATTTTAACCTGTTTGTATTACTTTTCTTTAGTGATTTGAGTGTAGTTTCAGTTAGTAGAAGTCCTCTCTCAGTCTATGTGCAGTTCTTAGTTCCTCATTTTTCTCTCAAAGAGAAATCTATTAGTCAAACTTCATAGTTGTTGAATGCTTAAAGGTGTGTCAAGATCTCTAAAAACGAAAGATTGAAGTGGATTTGTATTGTATCTCATTCTCTAGGACCTTTCAGGATTGTTGCATCCCAGAATATCTTAAAAATGAGATCCGGACACTTCTCATTTACTGTTCTGGGATAGAACGCAGTTAAGCAATGTAACTTTAGATTGTTAGGATTTTGAAAGATAGAAGAAACTAGGAATTTATGGACGCAGATGGTAATCTGTTCAGAAAGTTTTGGGAACCATGCGTAAGCTAACAGCCATGGTCCTGGTAACATGTTTTTCTTTGAAATGATACTGTATATTTGCTTTGAGTACTGCATCAGCACATTTTCAAGAGGGTTGCTGTATACATAGTGACAAACTTTCGAGTATTTAAATAAACCTGACTTGCCAATTTCATAGCTTATTTAAAGGAATCCATGTGTTTTGAAGGAAAATCGTTATAGATTTAACATGCGTAACAGCTAGCCAAAATTCCCTGGCACTACACGCAATTAAATACATTATGTTGAAGAGAATGCGGATTTGCTGTTGATTCAAGCTTATATAGGGAAAACCTATACAGAACAGAAGGCTGTATTCTCCCTAGAACCCACAGGAAATGTCATACCTGCTTTTGCATCTGTGTGATCAGCAGAGTGAGAGAGCCAGACATACTGTTAGAGTGAATCCAGAGGAAGACCACAAAAATTATCAGAGCAGAAAAGCTTTCCTCTAAAGGGGGACTGGGAGAGTTGAGGTTGTTCAGCTTAAAGGTCTCTAGGGAGACCTCATAGCAGCCTTCCTGCACCTAATGGGGGCCTGCAAGAAAGATGGGGATAAATTCTTTACCAGGATATATAAGATAAGATAAAGAGGAACGGTGTTGAAGTAAATAGGGTAGGTTTAGATTAAAGAAGAAATTCTTTACTGTGAAGGTGGTTAGGCACTGGAACAGGTTGCTCAAAGAAGCTGTAGATGTGCCCCTCCCTGGAAGTGTTCAAGAGTGAGACCTTGAACAACCTGATCTAGTGGAAAGTGTCTGCCATGATGGAGGTTTGAAACTAGATCATCTTTAAGGTCCCTTCCAACTCAAACCATTCTATGATTCTGTGATACTGCTCACCAAGTATGATAAAATATTTCATTGGCTTTTTGTTTTTTTGGCAGGTTTGCGCCATCGCAGTCCAAGTGGGCAGCGTGTGGGCTCTGTCACGATGAACAAAGGTACAGAAGACGCTCCTTCCCTGAGCAAACGTTACAGCCCCAGTATGGTAGCAGCAGAACTGCAGCAGCTGGCAGAAAAGCAAGCAGCTTGTCAGTATTCCCCACCAAGCCACATCAGTCTCCTTACACAGCAGGTATGTAAGCAGTAAAGCTAGAATCTCTGTGACAGGTTTCTGTGTCAGCACTGAGCTGGGCTGAGTCATGTTGGAAAAAGTAAATCTTAAAAATCGATTTCTGTCATATTGTTATTTTGAAGTGCTTACAGTGACCAGAATTCTGATTTTCTGTGAAATTACAAGAACATTGCCGAAGTCCTTTTATAGGAGAAAGGGAAATTGAGCAGACAATTAGAAAATCGTAGAATCCTTAGAGTTGAAAGGGACCTTTAAAGGTCATCTAGTCCAACTCTCCTGCAGTGAACAGGGACATGCACAGCTAGATCAGGTTGGCCAGGGCCTTATGCAGCCTTGTCTTGAAAGTCTCCAGGGATGGGGCATCAACCACATCACTGGGCAACCTGTTACAGTGTCTCACAACCCTCACTGTATAAAACCTTTTCCTTATATCTAATCTAAATCTACCCTCTTTTAGCTTGAAGCCATTTCCCCTTGTTCTATCACCACAGACCCTGCTAAGCAGTCTGTCCCCTTCTTTCCTGCAGCTCCCCTTTAGATATTGAAAGGCTGCTCTCAGGTCACCTCGGAGCCTTCTCTTCTCCAGGCTGAACAGCCCCAGCTCTCTCAGCCTGTCCTCATAACAGAGGTGTTCCATCCTTTGGATCATTTTTGTGGCTCTCCTCTAGATGAGCTCCAACAGGTCTATGTCTCTTGTGTACTGAGGACTCCACATCTGGATGTAGTACTCCAGGTGAGGCCACCTCCTTAGTGCAGAGTGGAGGGGCAGGATCGCCTCCCTTGACCTGCTGGCCACCCTTCTTTTGATGCAGCCCAGGCTACGGTTGGATTTCTGGGCTGTGAGGGCACACTGCTGGCTCATGTCCAGCTTGCCATCCACCAGTACCCCCAGGTCTTTTTTTGACAGGGCTGCACTCAATCCTTTCATCACCCGGCTTGTTTTGGTGGTGAGGATTGCTTCAACCCAGGTACAAGATCTTGCATTTGGATTCACTGAACCTCATGATGTTCACCTGGGCCCACTGCTCAAGCCTGTCTAGGTCCCTCTGGATGGCATCCTGTCCCTCTGGTGACTGCATCCTACAGCTTGGTGTCATCAGCAAACTTGCTGAGGGTGCACTCAACCCCGCTGTCAATGCCATTGGTAAAGATATTAAAAAGTATCAATCCCAGCTCTGACCCCTGTGGAGCATCACTTGTCACTGATCTCCATCCAGGCATGGAGTCATTGACCACTCTCTGGACTCGATCCTGCAGCCAGTTCTTCATCCATTGAACACTCCACCCATCAAATCCATATCTTTCCAATTTGGAGAGAAAGATGTTGTGCGGTACCTTGTCAGAGGCCCTACTGAAGTCAAGATAGATGAGATCAGTGGCTCCTTCCTTGTCCATTGATGCAGTGACACCATCATGAAAGGCCACTAGGTTGGTCAAGCAGGACTTGCCCTTGGTGAAGCCATTCTGGTTCTCCTGTGTCACCTCCCTGTCTTCCATGTGCCTTAGCATAGCTTCCAGGAGGATCTGTTCCATGATCTTCCACAGCACAGAGGTAAGACTGACAGGTTGGTAGTTCTCAGGGTCATCCTTTTTACCCTTCTTAAAAATGGGTGTGATGTTGCCTTTTTTCCAGTCATCGGCAACTTCACCTGACTGCCACAACTTTTCAAATACCATTAAGAGTGGCATGGTGACTACATCAGCTAATTCGTCCAGCACTCTGGAGTGCGTCTCATCGGGACCCACAGACTTATGGACGCTCAGGTTCTTCTGGTGGTCACAAACCTGATCTTTGCTTACAGTAGGAAGGACGTTTCTTCCCCAATCCCCTCCTACGAAACCAAACATTTGAGGGCTGTGTGACAAGCAGTTACCAGAGTAGAGTAAAAAATTTAAGTACCTCAGCTGCCTTGTATGTTGTTACCAGCTTGCCTGTATCACTCACTGTGGAGCAGGGGTGGTACATGCTCATGGACTTCCCTTTTCTGGTTGAGGTACCTGCAGAAGCCTCTCTTGTTCTTCTTGGCATGCCTTGCCAAGTTGAGTTGAAGCTGGGCCTTGACATTTGTCATGGTATTATCTAAGGGTCTGCATCCGTGACAAGGGGGACAGGCCCAAAAGAAAAAAAAAAAAAGAAGAGAAAAGAGGAAAGGAAAAAAAAAAAAATTGTCAGCGGGTAGGGGCCGGCCCCGGGCGGTCCAGCGGCTAAAACAGCAGGGAAGCTGCAGGCCCGCACCCTGGGAAAACAATGGGAACAGGGGAAAGGCAGGGGACTCGTAGGCGGATCTAACACAAAAACAGCGGCACCAATCTGAGGAGGAACAACTAATTTTACTAAATATATCAGAAATGAGGCTAGTAGAATTGTAACAGAGAGTTTACAGGCTGAAAATCTTACGCAGTAAACTGCAGGAGGACCACGTGCTTTCTCCACCAGGCAGGAAGGAACAGACCCCGGGTCTCCCAGGCGGCTTCAGCCCCCCCTCCAACGCAAAGACCCCTGGGGAGTGCACCTCCTCCCCTCCCCCTCAGAGGGCCACACACCAAAAAAGGCAGTTTGCAGTAACCAGGGAATTAACTCTTTAACTGCCAGTGCTTTACATGATGTCATGATGTGGAGTACCGACAACAAAAAATCACAAAACCATAACAACTTTCCTGACCCCATCTCTATAAAGCCTAGCAACTTCATTATGCTCTTCCTACCATACCTGTCTGTTTACACTGCCTATGCATTTTCTTCTTGCTCTTCAGTTTGACCAGCAGGTCCGGGTTCAGCCATGCCAGTCTCTTGTCTTTCTTTCCTGACTTGCTACACCTGTGGATGGAGAGCTCTTGTGTGCTGAGGAAAGCTTCCTTAAAGTTCTGCCAGCTCTGCTCTGCATCCTTACCCAGGAGGGCAGTTTCCCAGAGTGTTTTGTTGACTAACTCCTTGAAGTGCTGGAATTTACCTTTCCTAAAATTCAGTGTCCTAATTTTACTCTTTTCCTGTCTCATATCCCTTTGGAGCATGAACTCAGCCGTAGCATGGTCAGTACAGCCCAGGCAGCCTCCAGTGCTGATGTCACCAATTAGTTAATGTGCATTGATGAGCAACAGGTCCAGTGGGTCCTTCTATTACTTGGCTCAGGAAGTTATCGCCTGTGCATTCCAGGAGCCTCTTGGATTGCCTCCAGCTCACCATGCTACTTTTCCAGCAGATGTCTGGGTGGTTGAAGTCCCCCAGCAGGACGAGCGCTTGCGATCACAATGCATCCTGTAGCTCGAGGTAGAAGGCCTCATTGACAGGCCCTGCTTGATCGAGTGGTCTGTAGTAGACACTTATCACAAGACTCCCTTTGCTGTCTTGGTCTCTAACTGTCACCGTAGGCTTTCGACTTGCTCATGATTATTCTTTAGGGACAGCTCTTCACATTCTCTTCCTTTCTTAATGTAGATAGCAACACTCCCTCCCCTCCTTCTTTGCCTGTCCCTTCTGAACATTTTGTAGCCATTGATAGCCACACTCCAGTCATGGGAATCATCCCATCAGGTTTCAGGTGACAGCAACTATATTGTGGTTTTCTAGTAGCACAGTAGCTTCCAGCTCCTCCTGTTTGTTTCCCAAGCTGAGTGCATTGATGTAGAGGCCTGAAAACATGGATTTTGTGTACCTGGTTTGAAAGTACCTGGCTGGTATGAAAGAGAGTCAATATTTGGATTTAATTATGCTTAATGGCAAGATTAAGTCTATTGGTTGAGGGATGTGGTGGAGGGTAGTGAAAGAGAGAGAGACTATTGAAAATATTACTACTACTGTGGGCTGCTTATTTTCCAAAGGCAAGAACTTCTACATGTGTGTTGAATGCCTTTGACTGTGCATTGGTTGTCTGGGTTGTACCCAGCTGTGTCTTGGGGGTGGGCGTACTCTAAAACAGTACCTCCTTCCAAGAGCAGCTGGGAAGTTTGTTTTCCATTCCACTTCTTGTAGAAGCAATTCTCACTATCCAAGTACTAGTCTGGGTCTCTGGGGTTCCCAGCAATATAGCCTCAACAGCTGCGCTTGGAATGATGTCACCATCATCAGAGTTGAGAGTCCGCTTCCGGCTCTCTCTAATCCCTACTGTTCCTCCCTGTTTCCTACTCATGCATGCAGCACCTGCTTCACGTTTTCTCTCACGTACTCCTATATTCTGCTTTCTATACTAAATTAATTTGATTTATTAAGTCAGTTGGCTGCTGAAATGATAATGTTCAAGGGGAAATTTTTAAGTGTAAGTAGCTGAAAAGCTTTGAACAAGGAAATTTAACATGTCTTCAGAAAATAAGACTGTCTGTGGTTATATCAGTTGCCTTGTCAGTCCTCTCCAATCACTTCTAAAACACCAAGTGGGAGCTTCGTACTGATATTCATAAAGTGAACAAGGTTTTATAAGATGGGAGGTGGAAGATATCATCCTACTATTGTGGTTTCATAGTTATCTGGTATGAACTTCGTCTTCAGTCCTCACAGTATGCAGGGACATAGTTCTGTTGTATTGGTTGGTGTTTTTGAAAAGTATTTTACACAGTATCATAATAAAATTAGCAGTGCATAATCATGCTTGCAACAAAGAGAAGCCAAGGGTGCCTCCACAGTGATATATGTGGGGGCGATAAAGGAGTGTTCCATCTTGGATAGAAGATAAGGAGTTCCTGGGGAAACTCTTGTCTTTAATGAAAAATGCAGGAAAGATGTTGCTTTTAGGACACACTCAAGTATGATAGTCTCAAGTTACAGAATCATAGAATCACCAAGGTTGGAAAAGACCTCTAAGATCATCCACCATCCATCTATCACAAATATTTCCATGTCCCTCAGTACAACATCTAAATGTTTCTTGAAAACCTCCAGGGTCAGTGACTCCACCACCTCCCTGGGCAGCCCATTCCAGCACCTGACCACTCTCTCAGAGAAGTATTTCCTAATGTCCAACCTGAATCTCCCTTGGCACAGCTTGAGGCCTTCTAGTCCTATCACTAGTTACATGGGAGAGAAGAGGCTGACCCTCACCTCACAACAACTTTCCTTCAGGGAGTTGTAGAGGGGAATCAGGTCTCCCCTGAGCCTCCTCTTCTCCAGACTGAACAATCCCAGCACCCTCAGCCACTCCTCATAAGGCCTTTGCTCAAGACCCCTCATCAGCTTCATTGCCCTTCTCTGAACACACTCCAGGGCCTCAATGTCTTTCTTGTAGTGAGGGGCCCAAAACTGAACGCACTACTCAAGGTGTGGCCATGGGTTGATGGTCAGAGGGAGATGTGCTGGGATGCCACAGAAATCAGATTTTCCTAATTCTACTATTGTACATTACTGGCATAATGGAGATGTAGACTAGGTCTGTGGAAACAAGTCTTGGATGATTAGAGCATTAGAGAGATTAAATCATTTCTTTTGTACAAATTTCCACTGTAGTAGGTACAGAGGAGCTGCGTTTTCTTTCCAGGCAGTGAAATGAGATTCCTGTCAGAAGAAAAGATAGAGCAGACAAAAAATATTTAGTGAGACTTCTCTGGCTGGATGAGTATACCTTTAAGAAATCAGAACATATGCAACAAGTATAGCGGCAAAGTTTCTATGGAAAGGTTGAGTTGGTGGTGATAGAAATGTAACAAATATGCTTATTGGTAATAAAGACCATAAATGTTTCCTGTAAATTAAAGCAGCAAGTCTAGCTCCAGAACCAGATGACCATGCATTCAAATAAATAAAAATGAAGGTAGTTTGTTTAGGGAGGAAATAGAAATGCAGGAATTATACAAAGCAGCGGATAACAAGGTGAATTATGATGATTTTTTTTTTTGTGTTTCTCATAATAAGATAAGGGGGATATTCAGTTTAGTAGGAAGACACCAAAGTAAAGACTGATAAAAGGGAATAGTTACAGTCACACACAATATGCTTATTTTCTGAAACTTCCTGTGACAAGATGCCATTAAGGTCAAATGCTTAATAGGATTCAGAGCTATATTGTAGATTTACGTGGACAATATGATCTGGAATATTTACCTTAGAATAATGAATGTTTTTCAGATGGCAAATTGCTAGGTTTTAACATACAGAAGTAATGAATTTTCCTTATCAACTAGATGTTTTAGCTAACTGAAATGGAGATTAAAGTGTCTTCTGTCCTCTGAAATGTGTCAGGCAGGATAGCAGTTTTGCCAGGCCATTGCTCTGAACTGGCTTTCTGTCTCTAATGTGAAGAGGAACATGTGCTATGCTTCTGTACCCATATTTATAACCTTTTCCTTACCACATTGTTTTACTGTAGTCAAGCTAAGTATTTCCTTTATGATAGCAGTGTTTCTGAGGCGCTTGTGAGGAAATCATTATCTGAAATGAGGGATTTCCCTGATTATGCATTGCAGATGAAGGATAATTATTTTCACAAGATGCTGATGTCTTTGTCAGTATGTGCTGTGGTTCAACTGCAGTGTTGTCAGTGTGTTAAAGTCAGTGTGTCAATTCTATTTTTCAGATTGTCCTGAAATTTTGCTTGTTTGGTTTGCCCAGTGCCGAACATGAGCTAGAATTACTCCTATTGGAGTGCTGTTGGAGAATAACAGCAGATACAGTGATGGTGAATTTGGGAAATTAAACCCTTTCTATTGTATTCGGGACTAAATTGCCTTTGTTATCTTCTTTTCTAATTTAAGATTTTTATTGGCTCCTATGCTACTTCAGGAGAGATGAACTAAGATTTTTTTGTCTGTACCTATTAGTGATTGGCCTTCCCTGATGGATAAATGGATGAAAGCTGTGACCAAAATAATCTAGTCTTCTTTTTCCTCTGCTGTGTTCCCTACCAGGCATGAATTCTAGAGTCTGTACTTAAGGTGTGTTTAGCATAAAGTATTTCCATGTGCTTACACTGCAGGATGTTCTGTGGGGAGAAAGTTAAAATGCACAGCATGCACGTAGATCCAGAGCCAGGTGGCTGGATTCTGGATATGTATATACTTTCCTTTGTGAACAGCACGCTACTTCTCTGAAATATGCTGCAAGGTAAAAAAGAGGATTTTATCCTGTAGTGCTGGATCTGTGTGAGGTCCCTATCACAGACTGGTGATGGGGGCTGCGGTTGATATCTGCCAGGCTGTAGTACTTTGTAGTTATTAATGCTTATGTATATAAGAATGCATTGAAATGGCCAGCTTCACCAGAAGCAGGGAGAGAAGGAGGGGAAGCCTTGTGGGAGCTCTGCCCTTCTCTGTGAGGGAGGGTGTGAGATTTCAGGACCCAGCTATCATTAGGAATAGCTCCAATTCTTCTAGCCAGAGAGTTCAGTCATAGGGATAACATCGGACCACCCAGGCAAGGGCCAGACCGAGCTGTCTCCATCTCAGTTATGCAAGCAGTCAGTGCCCAAGATCCAGCAGCCAGCATTCCTGCAAACAGCTGACAGGTCCATTGGAGGATGGAGTGCTGTCCTCATTCTACATTTTTCATTTAGACAGAAAACGGAAACTGGGAAGGAAAAGAGGAGTTTACTAAATGTTAGGACAGTAGAGAGGAAGTGAAGAATAAATGGAATAGGCAGTTTACAGTGTCTCAGAGTGACTTTGTGGAAGTCTTATGCCACAAGAATCTCAAAATAAAGGGCTTCAGCTAAACAGTTACAGCAAAACCTCGAACCCATATCATTCCTCCTCAGTCACCCATCTCATCTACACAGCTTGAGGCCCTGGTCTGCATTTTCCTGGCCACAAAACAAACTGCCAGTGAGGCAAAACGCTGTAAGGTCCCAGTGGTCGACAGCTCCTTTGGTTCCAGACCTGAGCAGTGCAATGTGGTGGCTACAAAAAAACCAGCAAATATTTTCAGAACTGTAGGGATACTTTCCTCACTGAATGTTTTTGGTGTTTTTTTTTTTTTTCCCACTCTCAGTGTTAGTCCCTTGATTTGACTCAACTTACTTTATCTGAGTCTTAATCTGATTTATTTTCCTTACATAACCATTTAGTTGACTTTTACCCTTCAGCTGAGAGAGTGAAGGGGAAACATAGAAGAAGAAGACATGTCAGTCTGTAAGCAGGAAGTGGAACAAGAAGCCAGGAGATGAAGCCAGAGGTCTGTTTTTCTTTCCTTTTTCACAAAGCTCTTTATACTGCTGCAGGGCCCCATCTTTTCCTCATCCTCAGGCTATTGACACAAGAATTGAAATGACTTCTAATACTACTAACTTGTAGCATCGGCAATAACGCAACTGATCTCAGCAGAGGCTGTAGAAAGCAAAAATGTCAGCGTAGCTTCTGCAGTGTAGGAATTGAACCCTTTTGCTCTGAGTTGCCAAAGGAAATTGGAGCAGAGGTTTTTGTTATGGTGCAGCAACATTTGCAGATCTGCAGAGTCACTGAATGGGCCAGGCTGAGCAGCTAGTACTTGTGTTTTGGGAAGGATTACACCTTGATGAGAAATTGTGCCTTATCAAAATCACTTCCACTGGAAATTTTGGAGGCAGTGGCTAAATGAAAGCCTGACTTTTTCAGGAGAAGGAAGAGGGGAGTTCAGCCATCCACAGCAGCAGTATGACTGTAGGGTTTTTTTTCATTGTTAAATGGATGCATACGCTGGAGACTCTACAAAGGAATTTGCAAGTTTGTCAGGTTTCCCAGGAATGTCTCTGGCAGGTCTTTGTCTGGAACATTTTCTGGAGACTGGAAGGCTTCTGCTCTGTATGCATATGTATATCCTGTAAGCTGGTAAGCTTAGCAAGCAGAGAAGGAATGTCACAGGCCGTTGGCCAAATCAGCCTTGGTACATACACAGATTTCACACTTTCCAGCCTTTAGCCCCAGTTCTTCCCCTCTGACTGGTTGCTACTACAAATTCAAATCTGAGCATAAAATGAAGCTATTTTAGTGTATGGGGTGTGGTCAGCAAGCTGACCTGGGTCATAAGAAAGTGGCCCTACAAAAACATTAGTTTTGTGTGATTTCTCCAAAGAATTTGTAGTAGATGTATTTTACGTCAATGCTCAGACAGTGAAAATATCTGTGTTTGAGATTGGTTTGGAGTTTCTGTTGCCATTTCAGAAAAGAGGCAACTTCCCATATTGAAATTTGTTGGATTTCAGCCTCTCAGTACGTTAAGGAAGATGGACTGCAAGGCAGATGGACCATTTCCAGTAGTACTGGAAGACCTGGGGTGCTCTGTTAGATTAAGCCATATGGGCCTAGGCTAGATCACGGATGTACATGGGAGCTCTGTGGTGAAGCCAAGAAAATGCAACATGAAAACTGGGTAGGGGGCAGATTAATACAGAATATTTATATTACTATAGTATATAGTCAGCCATCTCTGAAGGCTGACCAAACAGAAATATCATTGAAATAATGCAACAAAGTTCTACTTTTTTTATACGGTATGTTGTAGACTCCTACCTCTGCTCCTAGGGATGTGAATATTTCACTGATCTCAAAAGCTTTGGGGAATATGTGCCTAAGGAATGGTTGGCAGGTGAGAATGCAGTGACTAGGCAAGCCAGATACTGAAAGAAGAAATATTTGTTTTACAAGCTATTGGATATAAAGATAGCATGGATGGATGAACAGTAATAAGTAATAAAATAGGAAATTAGGGATTGACTCAGGTGGAGAGTGGTCTTGAAGTCAAACTGAGCATAACGGAAAAAGTAGATCAAGAGACAAAGGAGAAGATCTCACAAGTTATTAGACCTTTTACACATTCTTCAGTTTTCTAATTGAATGCTTCCTTCTTTGAGCTTATGATATACTGTTGTCTTATCCTGTCTGAGGCACCAAAACTTAAAGGTTCTGGTCTGTTCGTAAGTCCAATGCTCTTCTAACTTACATGTGTCTTAACCTTAATCCATGTCCAATCTTTCTTTAAAAGAAAGGATTTTTTTCAATGAACTGTTAAAACAATCAAATTTGAAACTAATTTAATGCATGTTTTGCCCCAAATTCTGTGGTGTTAGGTCTCCTCCAGTCTCAGATTATAAACTTTTCGTCGTATTGAAGGCTTTTCTGGAAGAAAGAATAAAGTCTCTGATGACTGCATCCTTTTGGCCTGTCTCTCAGTCTTGATCTTCAAACTGTCTTGACCTCCTAGATTCCTTTTTCTCCTCACCAATAAGAATGACCCAAATGGAAGCCTGAGATGTGTGAGTGTGGCTCCAAGTAGAAGAAACGGCCTTATCATCTGTAGATCTTTTGTCCTCAGCACATCATTTATAGGCAGCAGGATATGACTGGCCTCTGGCAGAAAAATACTAAAACTGCTGACTGGGAGTGAAGTAGGCATCTTTGTACTGTGTTGTTTGCTCAGTGTTGTAACACAGCGATAGTGAAACTCAGGATCTGCTGTTCAGGCTGCTTGTAGTGAAAATTTAAGTTGCTTTTCCACATTGCCAGAAGAGGCATACTAGCAGCTTCTAGCAATGATGTGTCCCGATTCACCCTGGTTGACTCCTGCAAACTGATAAGAAAAACACTTGACCTTTCAGGAGTCTTTTCCCGAATCCTTGAAGGCTAATCTGTAGCACTGAGTTGTTTGTTCTTTTATTATTATTACTGTAAACATTTGCTACTTTGAAAAAAGCAGAATGTCTGCTTCTTTAGCCTGTTTGAAACAAGATCAAAGTGAAAATAAAGCATTTTATTTAAGGAAAGACTAAGTACTCTAATATGATAGTGAGAAGCTATTGAAAAAATACTGTAATGCAGATAAAGAATATGAAAGTTCCTCTTTAGACTCTTGCTTGTGATTTCTAAAAGTTTCTTTGTCCACAGAATGCTGTTTTTTATGAACAAATTCTACCCTGGAGTTTTCCTTCTTCCTGTTTTTATTTGGAGATATCATTTCATAGCATGTGTGGAACAGCCAGGGGATCTGGCCCAGCCAGCATGGATTCATGAAATGCAGGTCATCCTTGACCAACCTTATCTTCTGTGAGTGAGTGACCTGCCTGTTGGATGAAGGAATGGCTTTTGATGTAGTCTACCTAGACTTTAGCAAAGCCTTTGAACTGTCACCCACAGTGTTCTCCTGGGGATGCTGGCAGCCCATTTCCTGGACAGGTACTCTTGGCTGAGTAAAGAACTGGCTGGTGGGCCTGGAGCAGAGTGTGGTGGTGAGTGGAACTAAATCCAGCTGTTGACCAGTTGTGACTGGTGTACTCCAGGGTTCGGTATTGGGACCCATCCTGTTTAATATCTTTATTGATGATCTGGATGAGGGCATTGAGTGCACCCTCAGTAAGCTTGCAGATGACACCAAGTTGGGAGGAAGTATCGATCTGCCTAAGGATAGGAAGGCCCTGCAGAGGAATCTGAACAGGCTGGATCACTGGGCTGAGGCCAGTAGGTTGAAGTTCAACAAGACTAAGTGGCAGGTCCTGCACTTTTGGTCACAGCAACCCATGCAATGCTACAGGCAGAAGAAAAAGACCTGGGGTTGTTGGTCGGTGCTTGGTTGAACATGAGCCAGCAATGTGCCCAGGTGGCCAAAAAGGCCAACGGCACCCTGGCTTGTATCAGAAATAGTGTAGTCAGCAGTGGCAGGGAGGTGATTGTCCCCCTGTACTCAGCGTTGGTGAGGCTGCATCTTGAGTACTGTATTCAGTTTTGGGCCCGTCACTGCAAGGAAAACATCAAGGCCCTGGAGTGTGCCTAAAGAAGGGCAGCAAAGCTGGTGAGGGGACTGAAGCACAAGATTACGAGGAGTGGCTGAAGGAACGGGAATTGTTTAGTATGAAGGAGAGGAGGCTCAGGGGAGGCCTGATTCCCCTCTACAACTCCCTGAAGGGAAGTTGTGGTGAGGTGAATGTCAGCCTCTTCTTCCAGGTAACAGCAATAGGACTAGAGGAAATGGCCTCAAGTTGTGCCAGGGAAGCTTCAGGTTGGACATTAGGAAATACTTCTTCTCTGAGAGAGTGGTCAGGCACTGGACTGGGCTGCCCAGGGAGGTGATGGAGTCACCGTCCATGGACGTGTTCAAGAAACACTTAGATGTTGTACAGAGGGACATGGTTTAGGGGTAGATGACTGTTGGACTAGATGATCTGAGTGGTCAACCTTTATAACTCTGTATTTCCCATTTCAATTTATAAAGCAGATTAAGGAATTAAATTAAGCAAGGCTACAGAATGATACCCAAAAGTACTGGATACAAGAGTTGAGACTTTTGTTAAATTTATTCAGAAAAATATTTCTGTGAATTAAGCAAGTCCATGGACATCTGGTTCTTTTAAGCTTTTGTATCTCTATTGTCAAGAAAGCAAGTGTATTGCTTACCTTGAAACATTTTATTAAAAACAAACAAACAAAAACCACTAACTTTCTTCTTGTAAATCCATATTAATTAACATCTTTCCTTTTGTGCCACATTAGCCCTTATTTTTGTTAGATTTTTCTTTCCTACTACTCCTATTTTTGAAGCTACAGGCTATTCTTTATGGAGCTTTCAGTATCTGCTTTTGTCTTGGTACCATACAATATCTTTTTTTTTAGCCAAAGAATTTATTTGTTGCTAAGTATTTGCCTCTGTATGAAGGATACTGTTGTGTCAGGTGTACAGGAGGGTTAATAACTGGAAAATGAAGCCACTCTGCTGTGCATAGATGTGTTGGGGTTCCCTCAGCAAGCCACCAAAGCAACATCCTGGCGAGCTAATTACAGCAGCTGAAACGTCTCAACACATGGCACAGTAATAAGAAGTAACACCCATCTGGGTGGGCTGGCTGCAGCCAGACCTTACTGTCTTGCTGGTGTTCTCTCCCTTATTCTGAATCCCTTGCCTGTCTTTAATCCTGCTGTAATTTAAACACCTGTCTCTCTGGAATGTGTGAAAAGTCCCTTCTACCTATATGAAACTATTTGCTCACCTGCTTTGCTTAGAAAGACAGCTTTCAAAAAATAGTGATTATAATATTAGCGAGGAAAGCGTACCACATTAACAGAGCAGGGATGAGCTGGTAACTCATCAGACTAAATGTGTCTTAGTATCAGAATGATGAGGAGAAAAGGTTGGATAAAGTCCCGTTAGTTTCACATGTGTCTGTATGAACAAAGTTGTGACTGCTGTTGCTGACAAGCTAAGAATTATTTATTTCACATACAATGTTGGCCTCTGTCTGCCTCATTTACTATTCTTGGTGGTTTTTTTTTTTTCAGATCATAAAATCTCGGAGGCCACAAACTATCATTGTTACATATTTGTATGGTGTCTGGCACTGTAAGACCTAGTACTGATTTGATATTTTCTATTGTTGCAATGAAAAGGCTTTAAATCATTTAAAGTCTACAGCAGACTTAAATTTAAGGGTGAGGTAGAGGTGCCAAAGTGACTTCTAATGCTCTTTTCCACATGAAGTGGGTAGCACTGCTCATTTCTAAGCTTGTCCTGTGTGTCCCACTGTAAGACCCCTTTTTAAGGTCTTAGAAGTTCCCTCCACACTGAGGATGCTAAGCTACATTTCTTTGCAGAATAGAATTTCTTGTGCATCTTGAGTACTGAAGTTTGAGACCCCATTTTTCTGTGTTTTCAATGACCTGGTCTATGTTGGGCTTGGAGCCTGGCTGACTTGAATACAAAACAAGTGGAAATCCTACAAAGGTGTGGAGAGTAGCTACACAAAAGAGTGCTGTGAAATTTGGACATGGACACAATTTGAGAAAGACACTGAGAACCGTTAGGGTGAAAAGACAGAAATGGAAGGAGATCTGGTGTAGTAGATGCAATCTGATGAGGAACCCAGGTTCTGGGACTGTGTGAAAAGGACCAACACTGGATGAACAAAGACTGACAGAAGGAAAAGGCTGGGGAGGGGAATAAAAATTAGAAACAACTTGGATAGAGTCAGTGAGCAACTGGAAGAGAAACTGAGAACGGAATTGTGGAAAGAAAGGTCAAATGACCTGTTGCCCCAGAAAGTTCCAGGATCTGAAATGGTGTGACTCGAATGCCAGTGGTAGTGGGGACTCCAGTGCTGGACATTTGGAAGAATGAAACTGGAATGAGCATAAAAAGGAGAAAGATGTCTGAAGTATGGAAATTGTCACTTAATGGATGAGAAGAATCATGCACAGACCGAAGGAAGAATGGGATAGGATAGAACTGGGAAGGGATGTGGCAGAAGGAGGATCCTTTAGGAGAACTGGGCAGAAGAACAGTGTGTCATCACAATAATTTAATTCTGTCCAGAACTTGAAGTAGATGTTAAGACTTCTAAAGTCAGTAAATGGCTAAATGCCTTGTAGTACTAAACTACTGAAGGGGTGACAACATCCTGTGTTGC
Organism: Numida meleagris; assembly: GCF_002078875.1. Lineage (NCBI taxonomy): Eukaryota > Metazoa > Chordata > Aves > Galliformes > Numididae > Numida > Numida meleagris. The sequence continues at coordinate 39,511,237 of NC_034414.1, forward strand.
CTGTTACCATGCTAGTTCATGTTCTAGAGGTCAGTCAGAGCATATGAATTGTGCAGTTCTGCATAAGACTGTTGTAGGTGTGAGTGCAGCATCACACAATACAGCTTGTATATACTTGTTTTAATTAGAGTAATTCCACACAAATACTGGTAAAAGAGCATTCTTAGGATAGCAAAGCTGGGAATTTGCAAGCTATGCTTATGCATTTATAGGAAGTTAAGTTACACTTAGATAACTTATGATTGAGATCTGGAGCAGATGCAGGGCTAGTTTTTCAGTTCTTCTTTCCAGTTCTCCTGTGTTTCATTGGTTACACACCTTTCAGTTGCCCCAGAAATGAGCAGGGGCAATACAAACAAGTCACCTGTACCATATGACCTTAATCTTGGTGCAGAACCAGGTTGTTCTGTGCTTCTAAAAAGCAATATGTGATCACGTTGTTAAAGACAGTCAGCCTTTATAGTGTTTTGCAAAATCCATAAAATGTTTTTAAAATGTATTATTAAACTTCTGTAATAGATGCCATTACTGTACGAACTTAGGCTCTCTTCGGTAGACCAGCAGGTTGTGTATGCTCACAGGGTTTGATCCTTTCAGAAGATACACATGAAAAGTATTTAGAGAAAGAAACAATGAAATGCGTTTTATATGCTTAAAACCAAATTGATAATTTCTTTAGAACTTGATAGAACAAACTTATACCAAATATGATTTTAGGCTATCATTGACTTTTTTGTATAGTTACTTGTGTGCACAGTTTGAAGGTGGTTTGGGTGAAAATGTTCATTCATGAGTGGTAGAATTAGACACTGAATTTTAACTCAGAGGTGCATGTGTTAATGCATGTACATCTACTATGGAGCGGGGTACAGAGAGGACAGGTGCATATGGCTTGTTCAGTGACACAGCTTGTGATGACTGGGCAGACACACTGAGTTCTGTTCAGAAAGTGTAATATAAGCATCTGTCTTTTGATTGCAGAGTTGATTTTTAATGTAGAATTAATTTTTTACTGTATTCTTGTTATCAGTTCTATAGCAGGATATGTTTTCCTGCTTCAGGATTTTTGCCTGATTCCTGTCCTTTTCCTCCCTTGTGCTTTTACTTACCTCAGTACATACTCTATCCAGTATGCTTAGTGCCATCTTTTGTTCATTTCTTGGTTTTTAATGGTTTCTGATGTCTTTTTCATTGCCTCTGCAGTTAACGAGCTTGAACTTAGCAAGTGGAGCTGTAAACAAGGGGAACACAGCTGTGCCCCTGAGCTACCGATCAGCGCTCAACAGAAAAGGGCCACTGTGGGCTGTTCAATCAGACACTCTTACAGATGACAGAAGATGCATCACTTCAGCAGTCAGGTAAGTTAATGCTGATGCTCCACGTTTTTGAAGGAGAGTGCATGGTACTCAGAAGCTATCCATAATTTATGTTTGATCTCTTGCTCAGAAGATAACACCTAAGGGCCAAACACAAGTTCTTTTCAGGACTACCCTAGGAATTAGGCCTATGAAAACAAATCTATGTTCCTAGTATCGGCAGTTTCATGGTGGAATGAGGAAATAGAAGAACACATGGAAAGGGAGGGAAAAGGGAAATGTCAGTTTCTCTTCTCTAATTATTTCTCATCTCTGTATCTGTGAGTTTGGGTTCTTTGGTGCCAAGACATAAGCAGAATGCAGACCTTTACCTGATGCTGCAGAAATCTCCACCAAGGCCTCATCTTCATGCTTTTTTTCTTTGAATATCAAGTTTCTATTGCTCAAAGATAGAGCAGTAACTTGTGGTGTTTTATTAAGTTTCCTTTTCAGGTGGCTTCCTTCTGCTCTTTATTAATTTTGGACACTGGAATTTTTATTTATGGCTGGTATACTCATGGGACTCAGAGGATTGTGATTCTGCAGGAAAAAAAGCTGTTCTTCCTATGTTTGAAAGAGCAGCACTATTTAACCCAAGGATTCTAGATCTTGGAAGCTAAAGAGCAAGGTGAGCCTACTGCAGAAGGCTAGGCTGAACACAGGCTCAGAACTGCTTGAGACATTTGATTTCTTCCTTTGCGAGTCCCTTTTTGTCCTTTTAAATTCAGTAATGAGGCAGGACTTCCACAGCATGCTTTTAGGACTAGAAAACAATGTCCAGGTGAAATTATTGATACCTGAATGTTATTGGAAAATGAAGGAAGGTAAGAAAGGCAGATATGCAGTACAGAAAGCATGTGACCTGGGTGGTCATCTTTTCCCAAATGGGTTCTTCAATAGAAGGATTGGAATGGGATTTGAAAAGCTGAAGAAAAATTTTTCTTATTTTGTCAGTCACTGCTTTTCGTCCTGCCTAAAGAAGAGGAATGTGAGAAATGAATTCCTGGCCTGTTTCTGTTCCAGCACAGTGTTTGCCTCTGGGGTTTGGAGTTATTAAGAGAGGTGGTGATTCTGCTCTTGGAGCCCAGCCAGGGTAGCTATTACCTAATCCAAATAAAGAACCTATCCAACAGGTGTAAGCTGCCTTCTCCTCCTACACAGTTTGAGGGCGCAGCAGAGTGCAGGCCATCATATAGCTTCTGTTTGTTTCTCAATTCTACTTGCACCTCAGCATGGATTCAGACATAGCTGGAAAGGAATTACAGCCATAATCTTCTGTGAATCTCTGCAGAAGGCATTGTGGTTACCACCCTTCTGTGAAGCCATTGCTATTGTATGTTGTTACCTGCAGATCTGACAACCTAGCTTTTAATGTTCAGAGCTCCACTCTGAACTGTGCCTCATCTAGCATTGTTTGTGTAGCTTAATGCCTGTAGAAATTGTTCTGTTTCATAGAAGGATCCAAAAGTTCTTCAGAAGTGTCTTATCGCAGCCGGTATAAGATTCTGTCTTCAAACTTTTTATGAAACATTTGGTCTTTCAGTACTTGAGTTACCCTTATTATTCTCAAACCAAGAGACAGAAAGATACCATAAGACCCTTTGCTGAATTACTTTATTTTCATGGCTGCTTGCATAAAATGGCCAGAATACTGGAAATGAGAAGTTTTACATAAATTTGAGGGGAAAAAATATCCTGAGACAATGCTGGATTACTTGGGCTGTGAACTTTCTTTTAATGAAAGAATTCCAAATGGATCATCAAGATCATGATATATGGAGATAGCTATGTTGTATTTCAAATGACATATTTGCTGCTTGGTCTATTACATTGGAGCTCAGCAGTTCATAGAGGGTCATCTAATGAGTGTCAGCCTGTGCTCAGTACTGGATGACTTCTTGAAGAAAAGCTTCCTGTTTTCTTCTATTGAGGTTGTTGTCTTGCAGTTGTAGAATTTAGCAAGGATGGAAATGTCAATGCGTCTCTTATCTGGCTTGCATTTGGCTCCAGTTCAAACATCTTCTGAAACTCAGTCACTACAGTTTTTGCAGAGCTGAATGGTAAATCTAAGCCATCTTGCTGCTTCCAAGTTTTGTTTGAAAATTTCATTGTGATGCTTGTGAGCTATGAGATTCAGGCTATTATGAATAAATTTTTCTTCTCTTTAATTCCCACTCACCCAGTACTGATTTATCTAAATTTCTTTGAGCAGAAGTTAGTTCTCCATTTTTTTGGTTGAATTTTGCCTGTATGAGAAGAGTTGCCAAATTAATAGTCAGCTTGCCAAAAGACAAAGGCAATCTTGAGTTTGTAATATAGAGATAGAGAACAACTCTGGATATGTTAAAATGTTATTTTATAAATCTATAGCGCCGTCCCTTTTGAGACTTTTAGTTACTTCCTATAAGCTTTGTCTCTGTCCCCACTCAGATTGAGGTTTAGGCTTTCACTGTGTCCGAGACGAAGAAGGTACAAGAGGTGATAGGGTTCACTTTTGTCTACTGTAACATGGCTGTCAGAGGCCCTTTGCCATGTTTGCTGCAGCCCAGCCTATGTTGCCCTCTTTAGGTCTTTGCAGCTATGCCAAACCTACTCCCTCCTTTTTTAACCATAGTCCTCAGGCTCTTATTCCGGTCGTCTCAGCTTCTTGCTCTGTCAGGCAGGATTGTTACCTACTCACATTCTGCTTTAGCCACCTGAACAGGTTAGTTACACACTTTGTAAGGAAAGTGTTTAAGATTGCAATATATAATTTTATCATAACTTTAATAATGTTGCCTAAGAACAACAAAAATGAAAGTGATTTCTTATTACCATTGGAACTGATTTCCTGACACTGAATCTAAGACCTTACTAGAAATGTGGCAATGATCAGCTCCTGAAGACATTCTCAGTTGCATAATAAACGTAGAAAATAGTGTTTAAGAGAACAAAACTTATTGTTCAGAACCTAAACTAATTTCTGAATACTGTTGGCAAATAGTTGCATAATCACCAGTAATAGGGGTGGTAGACTTTCCTAGAAGCTTCTGCCACTGGAATCTGCACTGCTATCTCACTCGTTTTTGAAATTCTTCTCAAAATGGTGTTTGGGCTTTGCAAATCACTTAATCTCCAAGACCTGGGCCAAAGCTAATGAGAGAGAAATCTTTCTAATTAGTACAGATTTCTGTGTTTTCAGCGGGCGCCTTGGATTCAGCCACCCTTGCACAGGTTCATCTTTTAGAACTCATACAGGCAGTGTGTTGGCAAGCATTCAGCAGTGATACATGGTCGGTATTTTTCCAAACCTTTGTTTCATTAGCTTCTTAGTCTTTCAAGACAGCTTTCTCAAAACTAAAGACACAACCAACATAGCTCTGCGTATTTTTTCCTTGTATCTTTCGACAGATTTATCTTGGTTGAGGGAGGCAGGCAAGCAAACTTCTCTGTTATCAGTCAGAAGCTGGAATGGCAGTCCAAATTATATGAGACAGCTTAGATTCTGACTGCTATTAAAGTCAGAAACAAAGGATTCTGCTCTTCTCATTGCTTAACATGCCCCAAATACTTCTTAGCTCACTTCTTAGCCAAGGTGCTCAGGCTCATCAAGAAATGATGTTTTGTTGGCAGGCTCTCTAATTTGGGGGTAAATGTTAAAAACAATATTTTTCAATTTTCTCATCTAGGAGTTTTTATGTTTAAGTTGCTCTGTCATTCTTAGTGGTAGGAACAGCTTAGGGCATTGTGAACTGTGTGCATATAGCTGCCATATGCCCGGGTTCCAAAAGCTGTTCTCCTTTTTGTAGTTTAATTTTATTTCTTGCCACATTTCTTGATATTTGGCATCCTAGGCTTTCAGGAACCCCAAACTGCATGGCTCAGGTCTAAAAATCCTGTAAGTATCTGATCTGCAGTGAGCCTGAAACATTCTGGAAGAATTAGACATGCTGCCCATTCACAGTACAGCTAAAGCATTCACATAATAAGTGCTTATGGGCTGCACTGCATGTGTTTACTGCTAATGTGCAAATCAACATTATGGGCACGGTAAATGCAGTACTTAAAATCACATCTTGCTGTGCCTGTTCTAATAGCAAAGATGTATTTATTTGCATCCCAAATGTTTTAGAGAAAAGTAATGGCATATTCTGCTTTTGCACACTCCACCTCACAAACTAGGACCCCAAGTGCTACATCCCCAGGCAACCTTTCATACTGCATATGCAGTCTCTGAAAGCAGGAACCTCATGTTAATCGCCTGGCCTTCATTATCCTCTGATGGATGGTGGATTCCTGACCTAGAGCCTACTTCTGCTTCATGCCTGGTTCATTACTACTAGGGCTGTACATAATATAGTTTCAGAACTTCTGCTCTAATCATACTGAATATATATTTTTTGGGCTTGTGAGGATGTGGAAGAATCTCTGAGCTCTTTCAAGAATTTGTTCTCTGCTAATGGCTGCTCCATTTCCACTGAAACGTTGAATCTTGCCAGAAAGACTCCAGGCAACTATCACAAGCTAATTGTTGCTCACCAGTCTTGATTCTCTGTGTCAGAGGGACAGTTTATTACATTTGACATAGAGGTGAAAGTAAGCCCACTGTTTTCTCAGTTTTCATTTAAATTTTTCAAGGTACAGAAGGTAAAATATGAAATCTTGCAAGTCCTTGGAAACTGATTAAATGGGATGTTAAGAGCTATGAAGAGAGCTGTACTAGAACAGCCAAGAGGCATAGTAGTGTTCAAGGTGGTTCTCACAATGCTAGAGGGTGAGAAGTTGGTGGGACTGTCTTTTTTTTTTTTTTAAAGACTCATGATCTAGGGGGACTTAGAATGGCAGACACAGCATGGCTGTTGTAGTATGAGCTCTGGAAAAGAACTGACTACATATGGGCTTGCAGCTAGAAGCAAAGGTGAGAGAATTCTAATTAATCTTGGCAGCTAATGTTAAATTTTTGTAAGAATAGATATGTTTCTCTTTGTTGCATGACATGTGTTGCCTTGTAGTTCTGCATCTCAAGGGTTAGTGGTAACTTTGCTGTCTTCCAAGTTGCTTGTTTCAAGCTCCCTGTAGTCTCTGGACAGGTAGAGACTGTCCATCCTCTGTCCTGTGCTCTGCTTGCCAAGTGGCTGGAGCCTGTTTGTTTGCATAGCAGCTGGGTGCAGGCTGACTTTGAAGAGACTGCACTGCACTGATGCCTCTGGAGGTGAAGAGAGAAGACAGCAGGCACTGAGGGCTATACAACTTCAGTTTCAGGAAACTCTGCAGTGACCTTAACATCTCTCTGGCTAGGCAGCACAGAAGTGCCAAACCAGCAGCAGCAGAAGAACATGACCAAGACCAGCCCTGTGCCATCACTGCCTTGTCTGTTCCTTCCTCCTAATACCATTTGTCCTTTCTCTTCTCTCTCTTTGAAGAAATGTCTGATTACGAGCGCAGTCTGTCTGCACTGCACCACTTTTCTGCAAGCTTCATGCTTATACAGTCTTTTTCTTTCCTTTCTGGTGTAAAGATGTCCCTTCTAATACCTAACAACAGCAGAGTGTGCTGTTCTTATTGAGAAGCAGAAGTCCTCATCATGAGGGAAATCTCACACAGGACATTCTGATGCCAGTTCCCCTCAGTTGTTAAGCCACTGGGAGGGCCTTCAGCTCATAGTGTCCTCTTATCAGGCTGCTTGCAGGGATGAGTGCTGTGTTTAGGAAGGCTTGTATAGAAAAGTCCCTTTTCAGTAAGAGTGGCTATTTGCATTAGAATATTCACAAGGCCGATTCCTGTTATCCTGGATTTTCTTCCTGTGGCAGGCCTCTCTTATCTTATATGCCTGAATGCATTCACTTTATTTCGGTGCGAGAATGGGTGTAGTGATTTTTTCTTTGACCCTGCCTGCTTCTCCTGGGCAGATCTGTCACACTGTATTCACTTGTGGCCCTTGAGAAACAGTATTTTTGGAAGCCCTGAGTCTGGGGATTGATGAAGGATTACTATATTCAGAGGAAATTTGAGGAGGGAAGGTGAAAAACAGAAATTCTGCACGGGTAGCTGTAGGTTCTTGCAGCTCTCCTTATCTCTAGCTTATACATGTTCTTTCTTCATTTCCACATATTTGTGCATGTAGCAGCCTTCCCCCACCTTTCCTTTAGAGGTTTCCAAGGTAACCTCTAACCTTTTTTTTTTAAAGCATCTTCCAGAGTCTCTGGTGACACTTTGTTAACTTAGAGGCAAACTGGCTGACTTCACCTTCAGAAATACACAGTTTGCCTTGTATTACTACTTATATATTTTGGTCACACTGAAGAAATGTGTGATGGCAGGTTCAGTTACTCCCATCCTGCTTGGAAATCGCCCTGGGCCTCAGCACTGCAGGTTGGCACTGCCTCGAAGGATCCCTGCTTCCCACAGCCAGGCCTTGGCTCTGGCTGTTTGGAGCCTCTGGGAGAGGAAAGGCGGAAAGCTCGTGACTTGCCCAGACAGTTTGAGGCCTGGCCCTGCAGCCTCGGCTCCCCAGACACTGTTGAGTCGGACTTGGCTGGCAGCCGCCGAGCTGTTACTTTTCCGAGGTAATAAGTGAGATTAATCGCAGGACCCTTTCCAGAGGCGAGGGGGGTTTGGGCTGAGTGCAGGGAGAGTGCAGGAGCCAGTGCTGGGTCTGGGAGCTGGAGGCGAGAGCTGAGACCTTGCATCAGGGCAGAGCTGGGCACAAGCAGACTTGTGCATGGCCTGCAGCTGCAGCCTGGAGATTTCTTAGACTGGTTTCATCTGAGTGAAGGGGCACAGCATCTGTTACCTCTGAGGCTCCGCTGAGCTTGGGCAACTGTGCTATTTGCAAGTAGTCCTAGTAATGTGAGAGGACAGGTTTATCTTCCAGCTCATGGCTCTGACTTGCATGACTTCCTTTCAGAGAGGGTATGAAGATCTTTCCCATTATTCCCACCAAGCAGCCCATGTTGGTAGGTGGAGGGCAGTAACACGGTTTTCATACCTTCCCTAAAGATAACACAGCATTATAGTTTTTGGTTCTTTCTTTTCAGCTGCCTCCCCTAACTGACCTTCTTCCAATGTAAACATAGGATTTGCCATCCTGGATCAGGCTGCTAATCTTTATACCTCACCTATCTTGTCCTTTGGAGTAACTACCACTAACACCTTCAGTAAAAGTGCAGAACTTTTTGATTGGCAGCAAATAAATTTCCTGTCTCCGGGGAAAGCTTGCTTTTGCCCTCCAACTGCTAACAGCTGACATATAGTTCTCACTGTATTTTCTGTTCTACTTAGGTAGTCTAGCTGTGGGTGTTGTCATTAATCATATTTTACTTTCTGGAAGGTTGTAGTCACATTCATGAGCTGTAGCAGTGAGTTCTGCATGTGAATTTTGTATTATGCAATATGCATAATTTTTAAAAACTTTTTTTTTTCAAATTTGCCAATTCTCTTCCCCCTTAGTATCTCAAGGCAGACAGAAGTGCTTGGTTTATTTTCTGCACTATTCTGTATGTTTCTGTCATCTCCCTTCTTACTTGTCTCTCCTGAACTAAGCAGATCCATTCTTTTTCAAGTTCTGAATGGAAGCCTTCCAGCCCTCAAATAATTGGCTGGCTGTCTTTATTCAGATGACAAGACTTGAAAAGCAGTACATCAAGTAGGAGCGAAACGCTGATTTTACGTGACGTTGTCATTTTAAACTTATTATCTAACTCATAACTTGCATATACTTATACCTTGCTGGCTTCTGACCATGCTAAACATTCAGTTTTCATTAATATGTGGTTGTTTGACTATTGTAGTTAATATAACACTGAACAACAGGTATAGGCAGTTCATGCTGGTACAATTCTTTTTTTTAGTTCGTCACCAATGAACTCTCTTCTGGCTTTTAGCTCCTGTTAATGGATTTTGTTGGCTGTGACAGAAGCTACATGCTGTTCTTGGTTCTAGTAAGCATTTAATTTAGTATAGACCTAGTTGAAATCTTTAGGACCTTGTCTCATACTCTCTCCCTCAGCCTTACCTCATCTTAGATCTTTGAAATATCCTGTAGAGGTTCTATGTGTTTTATATTGCAAAGCTATTTGCAGATCTCCTTTTTCTCTGTATTTAGTTAACTCTCCCAATCACCATTTTAAAAATTGCTTTAGAGAGTGGTGAGCAGAGGGTTAATGTGGCCATAGCTCTCACTTCAGTAGCTTTTGGTGGGGAGATCAACTCTGCTACTCTCAGCTTTCTAGGGAAGAGGATACCCTAGCTGCCTGGTGCTCTGCAGGAGCTGCTCTGCCTAGAGCAGCCTTTCTCTTTAGAGGAGTTCTGAAAGGGTTACAAAGGAGCCTTGGCTGCTTCCTTGAGCTATTTGGAAAGGACAGGCCTCAGACAGTTTGGCAGGAACCTGAGGCCCTGTTTTTTCCAGCCCAGCCCTTCCTTCTGCACGGAGCTGTCAGGGAATCCCACGAATGTCTGGTTTCTCTCCTTTCCTAATTTTTTAACAATATTTTGATCTGTTCCTGGCTCTTTCCCTCATAGGGACCTCAAGTTTTGTCCATTGCTTGGCCTTGCAGGTAGTGAGGTGGAAATGAAAGCTGTGCTACCATGCCATAGCTGTTGGATTTAGTTCACAGTTGTACAGCTGAGAAAGGCACTGGGAAGCTTCCCAGAAGAGTGTCCTTTTTGGCACTGATCTTAAGGCAAGTCCACGTGAACTAAGAACAGAGGGATTGAATGGGCCCATCTTTGAACTGTGCTGTTCCTGTGGGTCACAGTGAGACACTTGAAGCCTCAGAGCGGCATGTTCTGTATCCTCCCTACTAGACACACAGCAAACTGCTGCTTTGTAACAATGCAAAGTCCCTTTTAAGCTAGCCTTGTAATGGACAGGACAGGTTAGCAACCTTTCCTTCGCTTGCCTTACGTTCTCCAGGACTGTCCTGAAGCTGAACTCATAGTGAATATTTTGGAGATTTGAGTCTGCACTGTACCTTTTGGCATTATGGATTTGTGTAGAGTGAAGGAACAGATGTCTTAATGCTGGAAAGTTTGGTTACTGCTAAGAGCAAAGGCATTGAGAGGTGTCTCTGTGTTGAGATACCAGTGTTCTACAGCTGAGAAAGCAAGATAATCCTAACTCCATTTCTCTTTCTCAGTAAGCCTGTCAGATGCTGGGAGCAGCATGTGATCTGAGATCCATGTAGAAAGCCTTTCCAGAAGGCAGCCCCCTTGTGGGACAGTCCCTGGACAACTCCCTGAATTCAGCAGCCAAAGAGCCTGAAGTCAAGCTCAGATGAATCAAAGGTTTCAGCGACCAAGTAAGAATGCCAGAGCAGAAGGTAGCAAAAAGGGGCCAAGGGCTTTTCCTTCTTCCGGTTAGGCTTTGTTTTGGGGATACCTTCCCTTGTACAGTGAAGTTTCCACCACCAGTGTGTGTTCACATTTTCCATCCAACCAACCAAGTCATGCTTTGGCTTGGCTTGTTCAGGATGAACACAGCACTTTTTGATGTGTTGTCCTGTGATACAGCAGGAATTCCCTTCCAAGAGCACAGAAAAAACCCTTTCCTGTCCCTGAAAGTGTTAAGTCAGCCTTTCCTGTGAAAGATCCTGCTTTGTCACCTAACTTTCCCTACTTTTCAGACTGGGGAGGTTTTGTAGCTGACACAGGAGTTGGTGAATTGTATGTTGTTGGCTCCATGACAGCCTGTTATTCTCTGGGGCTTCTCTAGGCGGCAGGTATCAATCGGCAGCTGTTTATGAGCTATGCAGGGCTCCAACATTTAACAAAAAACTCTTTTGAAAAAGGAGGAGGGGAAAAAAAATGCATTAAAATGTCTGGAAGTATTTCAGCTTCCATGTACATGTAGTGACAGCTTTGTTTGGAGATCCTCCTTACTAGCTCATAGGTTTTTGACGTGTGCATACGTTGTGTGATCTGAAGAAGATAGGGCAACCAGAACTCCCTTGTGGAATGCCAGGTTTTTCTTCAGGGTATAGTGTGAATGAGTAGCACTGGTGGTGTTTCCTTAGTCTTAACCCAATGCTGTATACTGCCAGCCAGGAAGCAGTTTGACCAAAATGCTCTGGATAGGAGGACTTGATTGATAATAAGATAAAATACATTTCAGAGGCTCAGAAAGGCTGGGTATTGGGCTGTCCAGACCCAGTGCTAGTTACAAAGATTTTTAAGTGTACTGGCAAAGGTAGGCTCTACAGCAGTAGGATAAATTAAGTCTTATATGGAATACCAGTGTATCCAGGATCCTTTATCATAAGCAGTTGTTCCTAGAGGTTCATTCTGTAACACGAGTTGAAAGATCAATATCCTCCTTAAAAAGGTGGATGGTTGGACTGGATGATCTTGTAGGTCTTTTCCAACCTAGCTAATTCTATGATTCTATGATTCTATAAAATAAATAAATAAAACAACTACCAGGTAATGTTTAAAGTTACCAGTTTCCAGACACTCTCCTGTTGCACTCTCTGGGCTTTTGTTAACATTTCTCTTCCAGTTACTGTCTTTGCTTTCCATGAGCAAACCAGGTGGGGAGGGGCCAAGGCAGCCTGACTGATCCAAGTCTACTGAAAACTGGCCCTGGAACAACAGCCTTTAGTAAAAGGAATTTCAAAGTGAGAAAGCCATATTGAAGATGCTGTTTCTGTTTCTGGCTACTGATATCTATAATGTTACATGGCTTCTCTGCCTGAATTTTATATCATTATCTGGCTTAGTAAATGTCTTCCATGGCCCTTTCTATCTATCTGTTGTCTGACATGTGGGACTTAACTAAAAAGTTAGTCTAAGAAGATTATATCTGGCAGTTCTGCACATGCTACTTGGCAAGCGTGTGTCAGGGATGCTTAGCTTGGGCAAGTCACCCTCTTGAACAAAAGAGGTGTAGCTTATGTGGTTTTAACCTCCTGTATGCCTGATGAATTCTTTATTTGCTTTTTGCTGGGGAAAAAGACATATATATTTGATGGTAATCTGCTCTGAAGAATGTAGCCAGACTGAGCTGTGAATGTCTTGTGTTGAAAACTTAAGTATTCATCAGAATCTAGCTCAGAAAACTGTTTAGTAGACTGTCTGAAAAGGAGGAAGAAACCTCAAGTCTGGACCATCTGTTTCTTTTTCTTTTGATACTGCGAAAAGAGTGCTGATGACTAGAGGTGTTAGCTTCTTTTCAATCAGCGTTTTGAAAAGCTGCAGATGCTGTGACCTGAAATTGAGTAATTTCGAGAATTTTTTTCTTGCTGCTGCTGAGTGTAGATCTTCAAGTAGGTAACATTTATACCACTGAAGGCTTGGCATTACTACAAGCTGACCGAACTTTCAGATCCTCATCTTTTTTTTTTTTTTTCCCTTTCTTCCCCTCAACCAATATAACATTTTCAGGGATTTTTTTGTCTGAAATTTCAGCTATAGGGCAGTATAACTGGATATAATATGCTTTGTATTAGTCAGAAGGTCAGGTTAAACCACCTATGTTGGATTTTTATGGTACTAATGAATAAGTATCTAGGATTTATGTCTTTTGACACAACAACTCTGAATTTCAAATGAAGGCTTTCCAGTATTCACTAAGGACAAGATATTGCTTGCTGTTTCATGACCTCTAATTCCCATGACTGGTTCCCTAAAGACCTGAAATTGTGGTGTTAAAAAAACTTGAAATAACTTCTTTGCTAGAAAGTGTGTTCTTACCGAAGGTATTTCTGATCTCAGCTCCACTAGCAGATACTTGGACGTAAGGTTCTTTAACAGACTCATGATGCTAAAGTCTCTGGTTTCTCCCTTAATACCTTCAGCTGGCTGATTATTTAAACAACACTTAATGGCTGTTCAACTTAAGCAGTCAGTATGACAAAGAGAACGCCATCTCAGTCATTGGGAAGGAGTCAAATGGGGAAAATAGTGTATGTGCAAGATACAAGCACAGGCTCTTGAAACTCTCCAAGAACCTCGGAAGCAATACTTCAGAGACTTTGTTCTTAGGATAGGTGCATTGATAAACACATCTCCTTATTAGAAAGAACTGCATTTGGTATCTCCAAAATACTCTCCAAGAGAGTGAGATTTCGGTCCTACTGATACTGGTACCCTTAGGCTTCTGTTTTCAAAATTTCTTACCAAAATATGAAGAAAGTTAGAATTTGTTCCCTATGAAACAAAAGGCTGCATGCTAGGATTTTTTGGAATAGCTGTCATAGAGTTTGGTTTTGAGTGTTAAGAACCTGCTGATCTTTTCATTTTTAAATTTCTTCAAGGGGAAGCTTTGATTTAATGTGGAATTAATTTAATCAGGCAGCCGTAAGAACAATAGCTTTGTTATTCCTTCATGTTCACAAGTATTTCAGTTCTCAATTTTATTTTCTCTGAATAAATGCACGTAACACATTTAAAAATATTAAATAAAATATCTTATTAGCAAAATAATTTTGGAAGCCTAGTTTTAATAGTTGGGTTAATTTGGTATATTTCAAGAAATTTGAATCCAAACAATTTTTAGATTTTTAAAAAATGTTTTGTCCTTCTGTTAGGATTCTGTTTTTGTGTAACTGATTTTTTTTTTCCAAAGATCAGAGTCACCTTCTCATTTCCTTGTGAAATTCCACTTTTCTGCTGATTATGCTAGCCTAAGTGATTTAAACCATTTAATTATGGAGTTGGAACTAGATGTTTTTAAGGTCACTTCCAACCCAAGCCATTCTATGAAATATGAAAGTGAACTAAAGTTCACAGATTTCTACGTTGTTATGAGTCATATGGGACGAAATGATTCATGTAGTGCAGCAATTTTCTTTATAGGTGTTTTCTAAACAGAATAAATTCCTTATAAGTGTATTATGATTTCTTAAGACATTGCAGAACCTGAATATGTGACTATAATTACCAGTAGGCCTGTGTTATTGAAGAGCATTTCTGTGGAAGGAAAAGAAAACTGTATTGCTGCATTTTTTGTTATCTGCAGGTCTCGTTCTGAAATGATCTAAATTCCTGCTCTACAAGTGGCACAATCTATGAAGTTGTGATATGTTTCTAGGTAGCAAAACCAGGTAACACCTACTCTTGTAATTTAGTTTCAACTTTTGTCTGATGTCCATTATTCACCTTTGTGCAATTGAGAGGTCGCTTACTGTCTGAACCTCTGGCTAGTCTCTAGAGAGCTATTAGCACGGTACGCGACAAAAGATTATCCTTTTTGCAAATATTACCATATTCAGCTCAAGGGATCCAGAGGCCACATTTGTCTTTTCACAGAACGAGTCTGTAGTAGTGTAGCAGTTCTGGTGTTTCTCAGAGAAGTCTGTCCTGTTTAGAACATTGGCTGAAACATGACAAAAAGCATCAAGTATAAAGTAGTGGCATGTAAGAAAGGTTTCTTGTTTGGACATTTGACACAGTTGTTATGGTCCTCTCCTGGTGTGCCTTATCAATGCTAGGAGGGGACTCTTGAAAGGACATTATTCCATTAAGTGGCTGGGATATTTTAGTCTGTCCTTATAAGGATTTAGCATCTGCAGCTGCATCTTTGATGTGTTCGTGCTTAGCATTGCATGCAATCACTTGGTGAAATTCCTGAAGTACTGATTCCATGGTTCCCATCTGTGTTGCCGAGTCTGGGAGCTTCTGACTAATTATAAAATTTTCTCTGTATACTGTAGGAAACAATTCCATTTTGGCTCTAGAAGAAGGGATTGGATTGGACTGAAATATAGGATTGCATAACTTTTTTTCAAGTTCAACCACAAATTCCTATGAAAGCTATTGCATTTCTCTGTAGATACCTGCTTTTAGCTTTTGGTTTCCACTGTCATTAGAAATATTCAGCTCTCAAATACAGTCCAGAAGCAATTGAAAGGCTTACCCAAAATCAGTCATTAAGGAAGCCAAGCAAAGTTGCATCTGCAAGAGAACAAACCCATCCCATTCTATCTTTCTCAAACCCCTGAGGGGAAAACATGGACAGAGCGTTCAGTTGGGATGACCAGCAGAGCTAGCACAAATGTATTGTAACACTCTTCTGGCTGTACTGGAGGAGGACGCATCACAAATAGGTGTGCCTGTTCAAATGGACTGAATCTAAAACGTTCCGCTTCTAGATGCTGCAAATTAAACAAGAGCTTAGCCTCCACCTCCTAGCCTGCCATTGTATGCAAAGGCAGAATTTTCATGTATAAGACTTCAAGCTCTAGGTCATCTAAATAAGTTTTTGTGCAATTTGAGCATCTTTTGCAGCCTGGGTCTGACAGAGAGGGATCTTTCAACAAATCCTAAGTCCGGGAACTGCCTTTTAGATCACACCACTTCTTTGTACTGTACAATAACTATCTAAACATCCTTTTACTCACTTTCTTTTAGTGACAGACTTTGTCTGTCATCAGATTTAGTAGTTTCCTGGAGAAAGATATGGTTGACCCAGGTAAGCCTGAGCTTTTTCTGTACTTTCAGTGGTATAATCACAAATTCCCTATTCACTGTGTATAACAGTGGTCCATCAGCTGGCCTGCTTGGTCAGCATGTGCATTGCTGCCAGCTGAGGAAAGAGGGAGGCACCTGAATGATTTGGGGCTCTCCCACAATTTTCCGCTCCGGCACCTGCTTTGGGAATGGCTAAAGAACTGCCAAAGATGCTGAAGTGGTTAAGTGTACCAGCTCCTAAAGAAGCTAAAGGGGAGAGGAGTGGTTCTTGCCTGATGGGTTTTCAAAGGGAGCTGAGACTTTGAAGTTTTGTTTTAGCAGCTGCCAGGTATGCTTCCTCAGCCCATGCTCCACTTCTACCCCTAGCCTTCATGCGTTACATTCTTCTTTACGCATGCCAGAATGGAGAAAATAGAGAATAAAATTAATTAAACCAAGAGTATGGGTATTAGCAATAGCGTTGCTTTATCGTATGTACCCTTTGGGTTAAAGTACTTCATGCCACATGTCAGTGAAACACCTTGCACTTACTTTGGCCCATTAGAGTAACAAATCTGTTCACTTCAGTTTTCTTTGCTTATCAAAGTACTGCTTTCCTGCTTCTCTTCTGCTTTAATTAACTGTTTCAGCCAAAACCAGGACAATGATTCCTCCCAAAATAATTGTAGTAATTTTAATGTTTTGTTCTGTGATTGCCACATGAAGTGGGCAGAAATTTATGTCCATGATGCCCCAGAACTCCTTTCTCAAAATGGTGAGACCAGATAATCTTTCTAGTAAGGAAAGTGAGACCCAGAGAAATGTGGGGGCTAAATATTCCTGTCAAAGCAGGAACAGACACCATTCACTGCACTAGCTGCTGGAAGTGTTTAGCTGGGACCTTCCCTTTTGCTCACCAAACTCTTCTCTGCCAGGAAGGAGATGTTTTATTTCAGTTAACTTACACTGAATATTAATCTCCTTTATGATGATGTGAACTCCTCAGTGAATTTTCTTATTGAAACATTGGGTTACTGGAGATGCTGTAGGCTATTCTTGAGCTCTGTTCTTTTCTACAGATGAAGAGGTAGGTAGATCGCAGTAGGAGATGGTAATTTTTGGAACAGCACTGGGAATGGAGTAAGGATTTTATTCTGCACAGCTTAAAACGAAAAAGGAACAACAGGGAGGCCAGATTTGTCATAAAATGGAATAGTCTTCTCTGGCAAGGGAACATGCTTCTGTGGTATTAATCATTGGAGGACAAAGTGCCAAAAATGGAGAGATTCTTGCTCTGCAGTACTTGAATAGCTTGCTTTTTCAGGTGAGCCTTTATAAAAATAAAAGTTTTTCTACTCTTTTATTGCAGATCTTTATAGTCCAATTCTGGTATGATGATACTAGTTTCTGGTGGTAATGGTGGTGGACAGATGCATGGGAACTTTGGGGGGAGAGATGCAGTGATTTTTGTTGGCTACAGATTTTATTTAAAATGAAAAACAAAAAAAACCTTTCAGCATTAAAAGTAGATAGCACGTAACTTAATTGAACGTGACATTCTGTTACTTTTTTTTAAGGTTGCATTTTAGCTATCACCAAAATGTGTCATTTTTTTTTAAAAATACCTCATAAGATTTTAAGGTATTTTTCTCTACTGAAAAGTGTTTTTTTTTTTTTTTCTTTTGTGTAAGTAGAGTGTGTTTGGAGGGTTCTTAGAAGGTCTACAGACTTGGCAAACTTCTGTCAGGTTTAGCTTTGAGAAGAACGTGGGTAGGAATTTGTTTTGCTTTGCTGAAATAAGCACTTCAGGAAACTATAGAATCATGGAATTGCTCAGGTTGGAAAGGACTTTCAAGATCACCAAATCCAACCACAACCTAACCATACTACCCTAACAACCCACCACTAAATCATGTTCCTGAGCACCACATCCAAACGGTTTTGAAACACATTCAGGGATGGTGACTCAACCACCTGTGCTTAACAACCTGTTCCTGTGCTTAACAACCCTTTCTGATATCCAACCTAAACCTCCCCTGGTGCAACTTGAGGCCATTTCCCCTTGTCCTGTCCCCAGTTAGAAGAGACCAGCCCCGCTCTCACTGCAATCACCTTTCAGGTATTTGAAGAGAGCAATAAGGTCTCCCCTCAGCCTCCTCTTCCCCAGACTGAACAGCCCCAGTTCCTTCAGTCTCTCCTCGTAGGGTATATTCTCCAAGCCCTTCACAAGCCTTGCTGGACCTGCTCCAGCACGTGAGTGAAAAATAGGATTTACCTCTTACAGTACAAGTACAGTATTATATGTGAATTAGGCTTGCAGGGATTCCAGAAAAGCTTCTAGCTGTAAAATAGCTAGCACCACAACCCTGGGATTGCTTTGGTTCCAGTGTGTTGTGCTGCTCTTAAGATGGCTGAAAGTTTGTGTTTTGGTGTTTGTGTGTAATATCTATGTGTGACCTCTGTAGCGGTAGCCTTTTTTTTCAGCAATATCCAATGTGCATGATAAGCTAGTCATGTCTATGCAATTTATACAGTTATTAGGTCAATTTCTGCACTAGTAATAACCCATTCTATTATTATGTCTTTGATTATGGCTCTGATAATCAACAAGCACTCCCCAGCTACGTTTTTTCTAATCATATTGTTATAGACTTAAATCGTGTGCTAATCCAGTTGCCGCACCCTACTTTTTCAAGGAGTCACAGCAGGTGAGTTCATCTTTGTACAGAAGGTGGAGGTAAATAAATAAATACTCCCTTAACTCCAGCATAATGGAACTGCAACAGGAACCTGAGGAGGAAAACTACTCTGTTCAACAGCTGGGAGGTCACTCAAATCCAGTCTGCTTGTTGCCATACCTTGTCACCTTACGTAAGTTCATCCAAGGGAGAAGAGTAGAAACTTTATAAGGAATCAAAGTTATAACATGGAGAAAAATGGTAGTGATGTTTCTTGGGTGAGCATGTAAGTTCCGTCAGGCTTAGAGGTCTGTGTATGTCTATTGTTTTAATGGGCAGCCCCTTTAGCTTCATTACATAGGAGCTGGATTGATAAATTTTTAGGCTTTTCAGGAAAGAAAGATCTTTTGAGGACCTTTTCTTTGCTTATGTATCAGTGCTTCGGGAATTATCCAAGACCAAGAGACTGTTAACCACAAGCATACAGCTTCACAGCAAGGACCCACTGAAGTGACCTTTAGTTCATGTTTTTTGTTTTTTTCTTACTTGTTTGTGTTTCAGCAGATAGATGTTATACAACTCTAGTTGTGTTGCTGAATGGTAGCACCAGATGCGCCTTCCTATTGCCATTGCAGTATTCTCTTTTCTCTGGAGCATTCCTCCTAATAGTACTGTTGCCCAGCTAGCCTTCAGATGATGACAATTCCTGATTAGTTGAATTTGCACGTCTTTGATCTTGAAGTGCAGAACAGATTCTGGCCTTCCCTCTAGGCATACAAGATTATAAATGTAGAAGTGTTGCTTCTCTTGTGAAGTTCTGTTATCTGGCTATGATTTTTGGCCTTGAGATTTATAGGCATGATGTCAGGGAACTCTATACTTCAGCATGCTTTGTCCCTATAAACAGACTTTCTAAGCGATCAAGATTTATAAAGGCTTCTCTAAAAGACACCGATCAGAGGGTCTTCACCTACTGCAACAAGATGATAAGTGTGCTGGCTGTCAAGCAAATTTGATTGCTTTCATGAACTTCAGAGCAAATTTTGTAGAATTTGGAGGCTTATGCCGTTCTTTAGTTTTATTTGTTGTTTAGTATTTAGATGACAAATCACCTGAAGTTAGGAGAGTATGACATCTGTACTCCATAGTCATGTGACACAACTAAAAAGTCATTTGGGCTTCAAGTGGTATGAAACTTGGACAGCACAATCTTGGAGGAATCCTTGAAGCCTTGTAGTATAATGCCATCCTGTCCTGCATCTTTTGGGAGGCTGAGACAGACAGAGTCAGTTAGCTCTGCAGGGTGTTTATGTTCTTGAGCAGGGGCAGAGCACTTTGAGTACTGTCTCCCATCTCCGGAATCCTAATCCTACCAAACTCAATAGTCTGTTTTTTGTTTGTTTATTCTTCTCAAGCACTCTAGATTTCACCAGTGAAGCCCAATTCTAAGTTTTCATTTGCCTCTTGAGACTTAAATGAGAGGCCTGAGCTGCTCCCTTTATTCCCCATTCAGTTATTTCAGTGGGATCTTGCAGCTGCTGCTAGGGCACATCTAGTGAGGAGCATAGCATGCTGGGAAAGCCTACACAGGAGGAAACTTAATGGAAAAATATTAAGAAGAAAAAAATGTGTTTGATGGACTTTTAATATAAAAGGGGGAAAAAAAAGAAAAGGGGGAGGGGGAGATTTATTCACTATAATAGGAACCAAATGTTGGCTGGGAGAGCAGCTGCACTCTCACTCTTTCCCTGTAAACTGTGAGCGGCTTTTCAAAGGAGGCATTACAGGGTGCAGGGCTAAGCTGCTGGTCCTGACTTAACCCTTGCACCTCTAAAGAGTGTTAGGGAATATGCGTTTCCAGGAGAGTGGCAGAATAATGTCTTCAGTTACAGACCCAGTCCCAGTCCATATTCTAGACAGATAGCGGTGCCTATTATGTTTTCATTCTCTTGTGGTACTGTTGCCATCCACTAAAACATACAGTCAGGAATAAGTAGAGCCCATCAGTCTTTTCTGTTTTCATTTTCCGTAGACTTACCTTCTGTCTGTACAAGTCACATTTTGTGTTGGTCCACTTGATCCATGCTAGTATTTTATAGTGGAGCCTCTGTAGCGAGAAATACCTTTCCCATCTGAAAGTCGCACAGCAATGCATCTAAATTCCTGGTGATTTGAATTCACTGGATAGGATAAAAGGGCAAATTTAAGGTAGCAATTAGGTAGCCCATTACCCGAATCTGAATGACTTATCCCAGTCAAAGCAGAGCACAAGTAGTAGTGAGGAGAAATTACTCAGTCTCTCTCTTCTGTTCGAATTTCATATCTAATTAGTGCTTTAAAATCTGGGGGACGTGGTGTGGGGGAAGGCAGTTCAGGCAATTACATGTCAGAAATGTAGACAGGTAATCTTCCCCAAGGCTTCCTCATGAAAGAAGAATGATACCAGGCTTCTGTGTTAATCTTACTTTATAAATATCTTGTTACTAAAATGTTTTTGCAAGCTTTCCTGCATTTGCAAGTATGGAAGTATGTGCAGGAAACGTGAGGCAAGCACAACCTCTCACTCTGTATGGTTCACCCCTTTGTTTGCAGTCATTGAGGCTATGTGAACTTGTTAATCTGGATCACATGGTGGAATGCGCTCAGTTACCTTCAGTGATTTTCCAGTGACCTGATAAACCACAGCAGCATGGCAGCACTGAACTTTGCAGCCATCCGGCTGTTAATTTTCTTCTTGGTTTAGTCTTTTTAATAGTGAATTTAAAAGCTGCCATGTGTAAAGAGAAGGAAAAAAAAACCTGTTTTTTACCAGCCCATTATTCCCCAGATCTGAGAGACTGCAGCCACGGATGCTACTAAGGCCCCAACAGAAAAATGACTCAGTTGAGAAGTAAATACTTAATTTCATTTATGAAGACTGCAAGTTTAGTGCTCCTGCAAGTAAGAGGTTTATAATGCCAGCTGAATCTTGGAATAGCTGAGGTAGATTTGGCCTACCTCCAGAGATTTACTAGTACTCCATAACCTCAACCTGTTCTTCCTTTGCTAGACTGCCGCAAATCTGTTTGATGCACCTCGTTTCCAACCTGCTAAATCATGGCATTGCCTGTATGTAGAGAGCTAGGACCTAGAATACCCTCAATTCCTAATCTGCAGCAGAATTTACCAGATACTACCTTGCCTTTGTTATAAGAAAATCTATCTTTACTTTGAAACTCACTGTCAGGGAAAAAGCAGGAATAATTTACAGATGTCAGGGAGCAGGAAATAAAGTATGTTATATTATGCAGTAGCGTATGTCAGAAAAGGAGAAAGCCCAGGAACTTGGATAGTATTTGTTAGAATATAATAAAGGAGCAGGCAGGCTCCACATCCAGAATGCATTCAGATTTGAGCGCCCTTCGAGCCCCAAATACTGATAAAAGTGGCAATATATGAACAAAGGTCTGAAACGGCTGAGTTAAGGAAGAAGATGAAGTTGAGTCTGGTAAGGTTGACTAACTCGAAGGAGGCATAGGTCTAGTAGTGAAGGTTTAGACGTGAAGTAAGGAGAAGAGCGTGCAGAAAATCTAAATTTAATGGGGAATGTCAGGGAAAGTTCAAGACACTGTGTGTATACCAGCCTGTGCTGTTGTGCAGCTGATAGTATGACACCTGGATTCTACCAAGCCCCTGGGACGTGCATCACAAGGAGATGAGTTGGATGCTTTTGCATGCATCTTTGTTTTTGAATAAAATTCTTGTAACAAAAACTCTCTCTCAGTTGGAAAGGAGGAATTGTGGGAATAGCAGAGGGGGACTCCTGACTCTTGCTAAAAGCTATGCACATAAAAATGTTCTGGGATGTTTAAATTGCGCTTCTGGTAGCTATTATAGTTAACCTGTGAATGAATCTGGAAATTGTTGCTAATTCCACAAAGCCTCTCCTGTTCTTTCCCTAAACCAACTTTTGAGCCTGGTACATCTGCTGTCTTAGGCATGGTGGTGACTTTCTTACATGCCCTGTAGGTAGAAGCAGCTGGGGTTGCTGAGAAAGTGCGGAGCAGAAGAGCTAAGGCTGAACCTATTACAAATTGCCTGCATCTGTGCCTCATCACTAGGAGAAAGTTTGATTGGTGCTCTGGGACAGAAGCTTTCCTGCATCTCAGCAACACCTTCACTGTGGGAGATTGTGTGTCTCACTTTGAACTGGATTTGAACCCAGAATGCCATTCCATATGCTTACTGTGCCGATGCAGCCTTGATAGGCTGCTTATTAACTCTGAAAGCTTTTCCTTGGCTTCCCTGGCAGAGCCTGAAAGCGGATGGCAAACTAGGTGATGGCTTCCTCCTTTTACGCAGGCCTCCTGCTTCCTGCTCCTTCCCTGCCTGACTGCACCTCTGCCAGGGGGAGTTCTGGACACCTCTCTGGGCTTCAGGAGGTCTCCGAAGTCCCAGGCAGGGCTCATGTAGGAATATCAAAACTGTTTTGTTCTCCCTGTTGTTGTTTTTTGGAAAGCTGCCTTTCTTTACTTCTGTAGTATAGCTGCTGTGTGTTGTAGGGGGCTGCGTGTTCCAGCAGTCAGATCTGCAGGCCGTGCTAAAATGCAGGCTCTTGCTGACTAAGATGGACCTAAGCGGCTTTTTCCTAGAGAGTCCTGATAACAGCAGAGGACAGGAGCAAACCATTCTGAAAAGCTTGATGCTCTGTTTCTTAATTTTTAATTTACAGCTTTTGAAGCTGAGGGGAGGGAAAGAGGGAGAAGAGACAAAGAAAGGCCTTGAGGCGAGCAGCGCTGTGAGAGGCCCGACTGCCCTGCGCCTCAGCCAGGCCCCCAGCATCCTGGGCTTTGTCCCACTATGTTTATCATTGCTCCATAGCCAGACCCAATCTAGCGCCTATTGTTAGGGATGGAGGAAACATTTAGTGTGCCAAAGAAAATGTTTGATTTTTTTCTGAGTGCCTGAGCATAAGTCAGCAGGATGCTGGGAGCTGCCACGCTAGATGGAGTCATTAGTTACTAGGCCAACTACTTTTTTAACAGCTGGTGCCCAACAGGGCTTTGTACTGAAAACTTCCTGGACCTGTCATACCACCTGAATGCCCTGTAGGCAAGAAACTACTGCCTGAGATTGTCTTACATTCCTTGGCAAGGTGGGAGCTCTGATATATAAATGCTCTGAGTTTCCTTATTGCCAGAGAGGGCTCTTGTTCTCCTTAGCTCCAGCCTTTACAGAAGGGGATACAAAACATCATTGTTAGCTTGTTACCTACTCTGAAAGGAGGATAATTCTTTACTCGGTTTTGTAAACCTCCAGCTATACCAACTCCTGCTGTGATCCTATTGGTTCTTACAAACTAAGTAGAGTTAAACATAAAGTATTATTTTTCAGGATTGCTGAAGCTCCATTTGCACAAGTAATTTGAGCATAGTTTGCATTACCTTTCAGTGAGATATAAGCACTTTTCAAACATTTCAGAATTCCTGCTTACTAAGTGATATATGGGAAAACACCAGTGTACTGCATGTCTTGGTATTGTTGCCTGTTACACTGGAGTCATTATCAAGCATGTGCCCAGCTGTGCCATTGGAAGAAGGCTTCAGCTGAAATATAAATGAAAGCATGAAATGTGAATGAAAGCACAAATGAAGTTATTCTTTCAGTAGGGACTTGCTATATGTTAGATAGTAACAAAATAACTACAAGATTCTGTCTGGCTTTCAGTTGACTTTATTATAGCTTTATTCCTTTGCATTCCCTTTAAATCCATTTGAAGTGGGGACAGAAGTCAACATCCTCCTTTTTCATAAAAGCTTGTCACCCCATTCCTTTCTTACAGCAGCTGCATTATTTAGAGCTTTTTTTCCTTTTTTTTTTTTCTGTAGTCAATGAACAAATGTATTAGCATTTAGTATTTTATTAGCATGTAGAACTGGAATATATCTACGTTAGCTCCTAAAACAGGTGAAGGTAATGGATTATGAAAGAGTTGCTTACACCAGAGGAGAGCTAATGATTTTTTGAAAGATGTCCTCATGGAGAACCAAAGCAGGAAAGAGAATTTAAGACTAGCAAACCTGAAGGTTAGTGCGTGGTGTTCTAGCACTTTTAGACTGGCTTATGGTCATAATAGCAGAGAGATATATTGAAATTTCTCTGAAGAATAAACTTGTTTCTTTTGTGAAGGCAAGAAGTTTGCAGCAGAGGGTCTTATAGTGTCAGTGCAGAGGAAGAGGGAATTCTAGCGTAGGCTTTATAAAAACTACAGTTCAAAGAAAGGAACATAGTGGGTTTCTTGCCAAAAATACTGAGTAACCCTAAAAGCTGCTGGAAGGACAAAATCTTGCTTACAAAAGATGGGCCATAATGCCAAGGCTGAGATTTCCTGTACATAGTGAAGGTCTGAATCCTGGCCAGGTCTCTAGACTAAGCAACCCATAAATAATCCTGAGCAAGCTGTGAGAAGGTTGTTCACAACCAGCCTGGCTGACAGAATGAAACTCAATCTCCTCTGGTGGCACAGGCAGGAATTTCTGTTTCCCATTTGCATGTGTGTACATCTATGACTATATCTGTCCTCTGTACATGCAAGCAAATCACAGAATCACAGGGATTGGAAGAGACCTCTGGAGATCATCAATTCCGACTTCTGTGCTAAAGCAGGTTCCCTACAGCAAGGTTGCATGGGTAGGCATCCAGACAGGTGTTGAATATCTCCATGGAAGGAGGTTCCACAACCTTTCTGGCAAACTGTTCCAGTGTTCTGTCACCCTCACTGCAAAGAGGTTCTTCCACGTATTTGTGTGGAGCTTCCTACGTTCTGTTTTTAGGCCATTGCGACTTGTCCTATCATTACGCACCACTGAAAAGAGTCTGGCCTTGTCCAATTGCCTCCTGCATTTTAGATATTTATAAACATTGATCAGATCCTCTCTCAGTCTTCTTTTCCCCAGGCTGAACAGACCTACTGGTCTGAATGGGTATATCCCATTGGGGCCCATGGATTTAAGCACATTGATTTTGGCTAGATGGTTGCTGACCATATCCTGCTTGACCAAAGGGAAGTCTTCCATTCTCCAGACTCTCTCTTGCGTCTAGGATCTGAGATTCCCCACAGGCAGTCTTCATAGTAAAGACAGAAGCAAATATGTATTCAAGGAGTCATTAACGTACAAGCAATAATTCTGAACTGAAAACAAACTGACCTGTCAGTACTGACTCTAATGAACCCTCATTTCCACTGGGGGTACGAGTTTTTTTCTGATTATTTTTGACTTTAAAAAGGTGTGACTTGTGAAAAATCTTCTCCTTCAGCTAGGTTGTTTATATAGAGAGTTTTTCTACCATGTGAACTCAATAGTATCTATTAAGCTGTGAGGTCCTCTATAGCCCTTTTACAGCCTTCATTACTGTGCTGAATCTGTTGCTGAATTCCCTGAGCAGAAAAGCTAACTTCAGGAAGGGCACAAAGGTGCTATCTTGCTTTGATAAATCATCTGACAGGAAGAGGCTGAGAATAGGAACCACACCATGATGCATTCCTGTGAGCATGGCAGACTGAGAGCTGGAGCATGTTGCTGGCAGCAGCATACTGAGTCTCAGACCCTAAGCCCAATTTTCCTGTACTAAGGGAAGTTTCGCTTTAAGACGTAATATCAGCAACCTGTTAATATACGGGGACTTTTTGAAAGTGCTGATAAACTACCCCACTCTGAAAGTGATCCAAAGACTTGCAAATGTGCACACTTTCTATTGTCAAGTATTTAATGCTTACATTTAGAACAAGCTTTAAGTTATGAATTTATATTGATTTCTGCCTATAAAAAAGAAAAGCGCATGGCAGCTGACAAGCATATTCAATCCGGAAGGATTTTGCAGGCCATGAGAGGGAAATCTGTACTGACAAGCAACAGTTCTTTCAGTAGAGTATTTAGAAAAAAGTAAGCACTATTGTGCTGCTGCATCATGTGATGAGAAGGAATATATGTATTGGAGCTGCAGGGATTTGCATACAACCATCAGCAGTGCAAGAAAATGTTAGCCATTTTTGTGGGATTGGTTTGGCTTTTCTAATTTGTTCTTCCTAAAGATTTGGTAGTATAGTTTCAAGAGTGTTCTCCTGGGTAGTTTAAATTAAACTTTCCTGGGTAATATAATATCCTTTAAAAGTTATTTTAGGCTGTAGGTCATGTATTGGTTAAAACAGGAAAAAAAAAGATTTAAAACAAGTTAGAAACCAAATGAAAGTTTTTGGGAGTCCATTCAAGCAAACAAACGTTGGATCAAGGCAGCAATCTCAGTGCATTTTTAAAAACAGGACCATCAGACTTCGGAGTTTGTCTTCCTGTGACAGTTAATTCTTTGCTAGGTATCTCAAAGCAGAAGAAATGGGGATCAAGGAAATGATACTGAAGTTCTGCCATTCTGTTAGTGGCTTTCACGGTACTACAGACCGCAGTCACTATACATCACATCTATGGTACAAATCCAGTTTGGCTATCAGCAGGTCCAACTTCAGTGGAGTTTTCATTTATATCAATTTTATCTCCTTCATTTCATCTTGACTTCCATGTTTTAGAACAAATCACTCAATCTTTTGTTTCCTAGGCATTATTTATGATCAAAGGATTGAATTTATGGATTGCAGGTTCTGAGTTGATATGAGAGGAATTGGAACAGATACTACTTTCTAGAATGAATAGTGTAACTTGACTGAATTCTCTTAACTTCTGACTGATACTTGCAGCAGGTTTTGTTTCAAGACCCCCTGATGCATAAACAAAACTGGTTGCATTATCTCAGACCAAAAGGACTATATGGCTCAGTCTCCTGCTCAGAGGGCAGCCTATGGAAGATAACAGGGGGAGAGCATTACGTAATGTTATGCAATGATGGTAATTCCCCAGTATTCTCAGTGATTTCCTGGCCAGGAGGTGATATCTTTGTATATGTACAGTTCTAGTGGCTCTTGCTTCCATTAGTTTGTACAATCACTTTTCAACCCTGTAAATTTTAGGCATCCTTAGCTTCCTGTAGTAAGAAGGCATCCATGGTTTAATTACGTGTTAAGAGAAAAAGTACCTCGTTTTATTTGTTTTAACCTGCTCACCTGATGGCTTCGTATTATTTTTCCAACATCTTACAGTGTGAGAAGTAATTGTTCTTCATTTTTCTTCTCCCTGAACCTCATGATTTTAAATATTTTTCCTACTTCCTTTCAGTTGTCTTTTTTTTCACAATGAAGAGTCCTTATTTATTTAGTCATTCCTCAATATAAGTTGTTCCATACCTTTGATCATCTTTTTTAGGAATGTGATGTTTGTTTCACACTTCTCAATGACTTCCAGTTCTTCAGCTGCAAACTTTTCTTTTTTAAAATTTCATTCTTTTCCTAGGTCATTTCTAAGTGTTTTGAACAGCAGAGACCATAATACAGATTCATGTGAGACTCTAGTGAAAATTGTCCTTTTATTCTATCTCTTGTTTCATGTGCTTTTAACTAGTTACTAGATCCATGAGAGGTATCTCTACGGGATCATGCTGGCTTGCTTTCTTCAGGAACATTTTGAGTGACCTTATCAAATTTTTCTCAAATGAGGAATTACCACTGTGAAAACGTTACTCAAGGCAAATTGACAAATAAAACATTATTTCAAAACAGATACTGAAGATCATGATCTCTTGGTAGTACTGACGAATAATTAATCGAACTGCTTACAGAGCCCTAATGTGTCTTCCGTGGAGCTCCTGAATGCTCACCTTTGTGTCTTCTGCATTTGATGTTTGTTTCAAGCGCTGATCTGCAGTAACCCCCAGCTATCTCCCAGAGAGTACATCCCAGGCTCAGCACAGTCCTTTGTGCTTTTCAGCTAAGAGCAAGCCCAGACTTTACTGGAAGAGTAACAGAGACTGCAGCTGCTTCTTCACACAAGGGAAAAGTCCAGGGAGCTTTATCATCTGAATGGGTGAGGGAGTCAGTATCTATGTAGTGGAAAGAGCAATTTTTATCGTTGGGGTGAGAGCTGAGTTCAGATGGCAACAACCTGCTGATAACCCACTAGGTAAGCCTGTAGGATTCGAGAGAAGGTAGCTGGGGATTGTTTCAAAGATTATTTGTGCTGTTTTTTGTGGCATCCTGTGCCCAGTAGGGGATGGTGCTGGGAGTCCAGCAGTGCTCATGGATCTGTAGCTGAACAATTGCAGACAGAACCACAGTAACAGACAACAATAACCCTATTACTGTCCTAGGAGAGGTTAAAAGAATACACGCATCCTGAACGTAATCGCTGTGGAGGTTACTCTGTACTAATCTTGTCTGAGGACGGAAAGAGAAAGGGGAAAGTATGTGAGATTCTTTTACAGGATCAAGAGTAAAAAGAATATCTAAGAGTCTTAGAAGGCAAGGAAGAGAAAAAAAAAATTAGGCATTGTAGGAGAGGTGACCGAGGAAAGCAAAAAAACTACGAAGATATTTAGAAAGTGTATGTATTTTAATTTTTTAATAACATTTTCAGATATCGGATGATGTTAGAGAACTGTTATTTTATAAAGCAATAGGAAGAGATGATTTCTTCTCCATAAAAAGAGGACAGAAGAAGGGTGGCAGGTTCGGAAGAGGGGAGCTACTCTCCCAGGAGATCTAACATCAGAGTCAGGTTCAGACCTCTACAACTTGTCTTTCGAGCCCTGAGTACTGTCAGTCAGCAACATTTCAGTATTCTAAGCACTGGTGAAAGAAAAAGAACTGAAAGACTGATAATCTTGTTGAGGTGTAGCAGGAGGTAGCAGGGAATAACAGTAATTCATCCAGTATTGCACTGCTGGGGTACGATGGAAGCAAAGGAGGGAGGCAGTGAGATATCTTGAACAGAGAAGTCTAGTACCTACAGCCAGCGGCCCAGAAGAGAAAAAGAGGTAGCAGTGCTCCATGCAGCAGAAATCCCAGAGGAAGCAGGGTGGAAATACTGGCAGCTGAGCTCGTTTTCCTCTAGACTGTCTTACTCCTGTATTGCTGAGGAACTGAGTATGGACAGGTAGCCATTAGAGTCCTTGTTATCAATTTGCTGTGAAAGGTACACGTTAGGTTGCTTTTGAGAGAGAGTACGTAGGGCCAGTAGTTTCTTCTGGTGTTTTTTGAAACATCCTTCAGAACATTTTAAGGACCTGCTGTGATAATGAAGATTATAGGAGAAGCTGTGATGCATTCAGAGAAGCTACGTTGTAAGTTTTGATGATATCATGAAAAAAAAAGGAGATTGCAGTTAACACTCTTGCCAAAACCGTAACCTATACTCTGAATCATGGCATGAAATGTAAAAGACACCAAGTATCTTTTACATCCCAGTTAGTTATGACATACACAGGAAACACAAGGAAAATCTGCCCTGGGAACCAAAAGGAAACATTTGAGAAGAGTGGCTGAGAGAAACATGACAGAGCTCAGCAGAAACCTGGGAAGCTCAGGCACTGGGGCTTGAAGGTTTTATTAGCCAGAGTGTCAGGATTCAGTGGGCTGTATGGCATCCTGTCTTGTGATCACAGAGTGTCTGAGTTGCTGGGCCATCACAGCCTCTTCAGGACAA
This sequence comes from Numida meleagris, assembly GCF_002078875.1. Lineage (NCBI taxonomy): Eukaryota > Metazoa > Chordata > Aves > Galliformes > Numididae > Numida > Numida meleagris. The sequence continues at coordinate 39,541,198 of NC_034414.1, forward strand.
CTTGTGGCCCTGTCAGTCTGCCACCTGTTCTCTGCAAAGCCTCTCGGCCTTCTGCATAAGTGTGCTGGTACTGCTTTCTCACCACAGCTTACAAACTTCAAAGCAAGCCGGTGAGCTTCTGTCAGTACTTATCAAGTTGCAGACCACAGCTGAACTTCCACCATGTAAGCCTGGGTTATATGAAGTGCCTCTTCGCCAGAGGCCTTTTCTCTGGGTAAGGATTGCATTACTTAGATGATGAAAGAAGTGAACCCATCTTCAGTCCCGTTACGTCTTTTGGATTGTAGTTGTGTGGAGTCAGTGTATGCTGTAGTTGCAATCTCATCCTACTAGTCATTTATCCTCTCTGTGGATATTATTTTGCATGACTTTATTCTACCCTCACTGCAGCACACATATACTTGGTGTGAGCCTTGTGTTAATGTATTGACAATCTCTACAAATGCAAATAAATACGTATCTCATTAGATCTTTAGCTCTTTTCCTGTTGCAACACTGTATCTTCTTATTGCTAGTGAGCCACAGCTCCAATTTTGAGTTTCTCTTCTCTTTTGTCTTCCTTTGTTCCCCTCAAGCATGGTGTTACAGCTATTAATGTAGTTCCTCCTTGGAATTCAAGAAACTCCTTAGCAAGGCAGCAGTTGGCACATGGCACCCGTAGCAGGTATTGTGCTTGTTGGAGCCACTTAAAACAAATTCACAGCTGTCTAAGTATTAAGGATGTTTAAGGAAGCAAAGGTGCCTTGTAAGCAGGAGTCCTCATAGGCAAATAAGCGGAAATGTGATGGCTTTTCTTTTCTCAGGGCTCCAGAGAGTGATCGTTTTGCCTGGGAGGGAGAGGTGGAGAACAGCATCTACAGCAAGGTGACACGGAGTCCACTGGCACACCCCAACTATCAGCTGAATTTAGCCGTGCAGCAACTTCAGCAGCAAAAACTTCAGTCACGACAGCTATTGGAGCAAAGCCAAGCCCGACACCAGGTAAGTAAGAAAGCCTCTGTCTCGGACATAGCAGTAGTGACTGAGTCTTAGCAAAGTAGGAACAACCTCAAACCAGTACATATGGTACAGCTTTTGTGGAAGAAATAGCTCTTCCAGTGTGTTACAACAATAGAACTAATATTACCTGCAATGATTTTAATAAAATTTTGATGCTGCCGTTCCCACTGGCCTTTTCCACCACATTGCCATCCTCCTCCTTTTGGCTGTTGGCATGCTCTTGCTTGCTTTTCTGTGTAAGTTCAGAGCATTCCCTTACATTGCCCCAGACAGCCTTAGAACTGTCTATAGTCTCCACAGCTCTTTGTCTCTTAATCTTGTCACTGAATTGCACAGTTCTGCTTTTACTTGTGTTGCTCATGGGTAGTACTTCAAGCTGGGTTGCTTATATTTTGGTGTTTCCAAATCTGGGGTCTTGAAATTGTATTTGGCAACTGTATGTTCTGTGACAAACAGATCAGGGCTTTATCTTGACTAAATTCTTCTTCTCCTGGATATCTTCTTATAAGATGTAGCTACCAAAAAAAGCAGCATGTTAGCAAACTTAAAAATTATTCAGGAGAATCTGTATCTTTCTTTTAAATAAATACATTAATTTCTTTCAAGATCTTACAGTGTGCAGGAGGCATGGCCACTGACCCCGATGCCAGGCGCAACTTTTTTCTGCAACCCTGAAAATCTTCTCAAAGTCTCCTATTCGTTTTGTTATTACTATATTTAAGATTTCCTTTCACTGCTTTGCACTGAGACACCTGACAGACATATGACTCTTCTGTTACAATTGCAAGAAAGAAAAATGGCCTGAGTGTCCAAGAGCTAGAGGAAGTATGAAAATGGGTTAGTATTATTGATGCTCTGGGTGATTCCTAGATGCCAAGGGTGGACTACTGTCACTGGAACAGCTTTTCAGTCCTGTCTGGGGAATCTTCCAAGATTACAATTAGCTTGCTGCTGCACTCGTTACCCTTTTTTGTTGTTATGGAGAGGGAGGTGTGTTTTTTTCCTCCAGATGATGTCTGAAAGTATTCCTTGCTAGAGAGAAGTGTTTAGGTGAACAAACCTCCACTCAAAGGAGACTGCTCAATTAGGAGGGAGATATTTGCTGGACTGTCTGGTAGGACTGGACTCCAACAAAACCACGAACGGAGCTAACATGGAGGTCTGAACACCCACTCTCCCTCCTATGAAGCATATGAGTCACTAGTCAGAGTCTTTGAGAATATCTTCTAGGCAAATTGCCCCCATCCTTTTCTGAGAGCATCTTGAAGGAGAGGTCCTTCACCCTTTGCTCCTTACGCTCCTTCTCTCAAAGCCCTTACTTAGCCATGTGGTTTCTGTCCCCAAATTCCCCCACCCACAGACTTCTTGCTGCCCCTCTGAGCAGGAGCAGGAGGTCTTCCTTTCATCTACATCCAAGGGGCTCTTGGTGGGTAGCAGTGGCTGCTCATGAGCTCGGGAAAGGACTATAAACAGGCTTGTGCCTGTGAGGAGGCCAGAGCTGGCCATGGGGCCTGGCTGAGCCCTCTTCTAATTGCTGACATTGAGCTGATGTTATTCTTGGCCTCGGGTAGTGCCATTACTCAGGAGTTTCTGTTCAAGTGATTCTTTGTTAAACCTCCACTCACCCCCACAAGATCCCCCTTGCTGCTCTCCCTCCCTTCTTTCTCTGAGCCAAGCAGTTCAGAGTTGCAGTATTGAAGCCATTGCTATGCCGCAGGGCTCAGGCTGCTCTGAAGTTGCCATTAATGAAGAAAGGGATTTGCTGAACATGAGGGCTCTCAGACCTTCTGTAGTGAAAACCATATCTTAATAGCATGATTTTCTTTTGGACACTTCTTCTCACAATAAACTTTATATAGAGGCAGCCACACCTCCCTTTCCAGTCACAGTTGCATGGAACCTCTGATGCCCCTCCCAGTCATTGCACTACTCTCATCTTCGTTTTACCCAACCTTCCTCTCTAGTTTGCTGTTACCGATCTCTTCCTTCTTAGACGTCAGTTCTTTGACTTGATCCTTCCAGGAACTACCCTTTCTTTTCTGTTATTTGCACACTCCCTACCCTAAATCTCCTTCCTTGGTGTCCCTCCCACTTTTTTCTGCTGCGCATCAGAAGCATGATTTCAACACATTTTCTGCTGAAAAACACCTAAGCCACCTGACTCTCATTGCCCACTCTCTCAGCAGCATATCTTCTCATGTAGTGAAATCTGCCCTGTGCTTTGTTGTCTTGTTTGCTACATTCAAGTTTGTCAGCTCCCCTCTCCTTTCTGTTCGTGTAGCCTTATGTTCACTTTCATGATAAAGCATCCTTGTGTCATTGGTGTTGACCAGTCTTGTAGTAAAATCATGTCAGCAAAGTATGGAAGATGTTTCTAGTTTCTTTAATCAGAATGGCAACTACAGATACAGGAAAAGCTATAGGGTAAGCCTCTTATTCTCAGCTCTGCATAGCTTAAGACCGTCAAATTCAGTGCTGCTCTTTGCATCTCCTTGTTTGTTGTCTTCTTTTCTCATACCTTCCTCATAATGCCTTTTTTTCTGATGCAGTATCATGTTCTTTGTCGGTCCCTCTTCCCATGAAGCTTGGCATGGATGCTGGAATGGAGAAAGCTTACTTGTATTCTACAAGATACCATAATTGGGAGTGTTCAGAGTTTAGGATCAATTGGACCTTCTATAGGAAGCCCCCAGCGGGGTAGGAAGGATTCTGTTTTTCAGTCACAGCTCTAACTGGTTGGTCTGGACACAATCAACAGTTGATACTCTGATCTAAGAAAATATGTTGGACAAGATTCCCCAAAATTCTATGTGTATTTAGAAATTGCCACTGCTTCTCCTAACATTTTAAGGGCTACAAGTGATAAAAATGGGGAGGAAGGTCTAGCAGAACTATTTGGAGACTCAGTGCCACCATCAGAGGCTGGCTGTGAGGGGAAGGAACGATGACGAGGGAAACAAGGACCTTAATCTCACTCCATTCCAAGAATGGAAAAGCATCGGATACAGGCCTGTGGGCTCCACAATTTTGGATTCACCCTTTTTAGTGGATCCTGGATCTTCCTGAATTATCTTAATTAGACTTAAAGGGCTGCTCTGGAACTTGAGTGACCACTGTTTTAGCCTTGTCTGCTGTCAGGCAGTTACTGGATGATCCCTTGAAAATGATCTCCACCATGTGTGGTCAGTTTCTCTGATTTACACTGACCACCTCTATTAAATGCTTTGCAGTTGTGAAAGTTTACCTCCATTAACAAAACAAATGTGTCCCCAGCAGGGGAAGGTCTTCTACTGGAAAGACTGTCATGGAAAATGTGTGCAGGCCATCTCTAAGCCATACATTTCACATGATTGTTCAAGTTCTTGTTGGAAGGCAGACCAGCCATTTATCAGTAGCTGAAGTGTATTTATCAAGGCACCTTGTGTATGGCATGACCATATAACATGATTAGTTGCCCATTTTTCCTTCTGTCTGTGACAAATAAGCTAGTTTAGTTGTATGTAAATGGATAGCATGTGAACAAATGACAGAAGCACCATGATTAATAATGCAGTCAAATGCTTCTGCTAGTGCGTTAATGAGTTCGATATGTTGGAGATGAGCTAGTTGTGTTGGAAAGCATAGAAGCTCTTAGCCAATTGTTTGCGTAATAGGAATATTCCCCACTGCCAGGCAGTAGATGTATCTGATCATGAGAGCTTATTGCGTATTTTTTTGTGGTAGCACCCACTCTTGGTTGAGTGCTTTCCAGACACTTCAGAAGGATGATTTCTCCTCCAAGCATTTTGCAGCTTGCCGGGCAGCAAATACTATGTAGATGGAGAAAGAAACAATAATCAACAATTTCCACTCTTTGTATGTGGAAGTTAGTTCTCACTGTGCAGTATGTTGGAAATAGATCTTCAATGCCAGAATAGGTATTTTATTATTTGGATAAAAAGAAAAGCACCGAGCTGACTGAATGTGAATCTGACAAATAAATGGATAAAGCTCTGCAGTGGTAGGGAGCAGGAATAGAGACAATACAAAGCCTGAGGAAAAAAAAATAGAAGGGAGGGAGCTGGAAAGTGGAGGCAAGAAGCTTAAATCTGATATCGATAAAAACAAGGAACAAGAATTACAAAATTAAACAAAAAGACAAGAAAACAAGGTTTACAGCAGTATTTTTAATGTTTAAAGGAGACCTCATGTGACACGTTATGACCTAAATGTTAGTATCTCTGTTGCAGTTGGCAAAGCAGTTAATATACCATCATTGTTTATTCTCTAATTGTTTCCTGTACTGGAAAGATGCCATTAGCTGTTAGGGAGGTTCCTCCTTCTCTCTGTGGCTATGTTGAGTCTGCTTAGCCTAGCATCTACTGGGTTCAGATTTTTACGCCAAACGTTTCACATTGGGGAAAAAAAGCTAAATTAAAATAAGGAAAGTTCAGTCGTATTTAGGAACCATCCTACTTATATCAAAAAAAAGTCATCTTAAGCAAGACATAAATCATCATGTTAATGAGTTGTGTGGTCAGTTATGATCACGCTTTCAATCAGAAGTGTAAGTAGATTTTATGCAATAAAACATTGGACTAATTTCATCCTAAATAATTCTTGTCTTTCAATCATTTGAAGGTGGTAGTTCTCAGAAGTTTTATTGCATCGAGTTCAGCAAATATTTTTCCTTTTAACATATCTTACTCTTTTCTACATTCCCTACAGTTTACTTGATCTTACTGAGAATTTTGGATGTTCAAGATAACATTCCTAATATTCCAAATAACTACGTTATTTGTGCCTGAGGACATAAGGCCTCTATGAATGCAACTTAAACATCATTAACTGCTTTCTGAACTGTTATATATTGGGCTGCTGTCAAATTTGCAGTCTCTGTCCTGCTACAGTCTCTTGCTCATTCTTGTTTTGCAGCTTTTTCCCTCCGACTGTTTTCCCTGTAGATGTGCTGCCATTTTCCCTATTTGAATCTTGTGATGCTGATGAATCAAAATCTCAGTCTAAGTAAAGCAGAACAACTGTTCTGAAAGCAGTAGTCTGTGCTGATTTATACCAGCTGAAATTTTGTCCCCATGTTTCCAATCCCATCACTATTATTAGAATTATGGTGACGCCCAGTTGTATTAAGTATCTTTGCTATACAATGATGTGGCCCAGTCCTTGCCACAGAGAGCTCCCAGTTTGATACCAATGAGAGACAAAGGAAGAAAGCACCAAATCAATTTATTTCAATATATTGTAGTACCTTTCTGAAAAAATTTACCAAGGAAGATGTGGCTCAGGACATTGCGTGAATACTTTCAATTTTCTCTTCTTCCTTTTGATTTCTTTCTCTCTTTCTGCAATTTAACACTGTGATGGTTAAATAATAAGGTCAAAATATGCTATTATCCCCATTTTGTGAATGGTTAATTCAACCGATTGTTGCATCCGAATTGATTTAGCTGAACATATTAATATGTGTTCAGAGGAATCTGCACTAAATAATTTGTATAAATCCAAAAGTCATCCAAGCCTTTTGATTTTTTGTATTTTTGCAATGTCATCAGAAATGCAGTTGTTTCTCTGAAAGGTTGGGGTTTTGGTTTTTTTGTGTTTGTTTGTTGGGTTTTTCTTTTTTTTAAACTAAATCCTTGTTACAATTTATTCCTTATGAACATCTCAGTTTCCAGCATTAATGATTAGGAACTGTCTGCATAGCTGCGCAGATCTTTGTGCAGTACATGTGTGTACATTCATCAGTTCTCATATATTGCTGAGTCTCTCATTGCTTTCAGGCTTGCTGATTCAATTTAAGCTGAATTGCCACATATCTCAGAGCTATATTTTATACAAATGTCATGAAAATAAAGAGCTATGAATCTGGGATGGGTACTCAGCTACTGTTCCCATTAAGGCAAAGCTGCAATACTTGGCCACTCCTAATTACGCAGCAGAAAATCCACACAAGAATCCTCAAACCGATGAATGGAAGCATAATTTGGGGCATGCTTTATATTAGATACTGTAAGATTCAAGCCTGAGACAGATTCACAGGAAATGAGCTTCATTTGCTCCTCTGGTCACAGAATGAGCATGTTTTTGCTTGCAACATTTGTTCCGTTACTGTGCTAGGAATGGGTGTTAGATACAGTGATGGTGAGTGCCAGGAACATTCTTTGTGTTTTTGAAGTTCATTAATATATCTGCTTTTCTTCAAAGTACTGCAGTACCTCCCTGCTTTTAATCATGAGCAGCCCTAGTTCAGTTGCTTCTGGCTAATACTCTTAGATGTGTATTGTTATTACTGACAAGCTGTACATGTTGAGATTTTCTGATTAAAAATGTTTCTTTTTGTATTAGATAACACTTTGTCTATGGTGTACATTTGTAGGTGTGGGCGCAAGGGGAGGTGTGATCTAATGAGGTAAATAGGGGATTGGGAGTCAGGATCTTCTCTGAGCTCACAGCCTAGTTTTTCATGTTACTTCTGTCTGTGGCTTGGGGAAAATCACTTTCTCTGTGTGCTGGATAGGGTAAATGCTGTCCTTTTCTGCATCATTTTGGAGGGTGCTGCCTGCTTCAGGACTGCTTCTGTCAGGGTTTCTTAGGGCTTCTGTTCTCCCTGGGTTCTGAGCTTTCAGGATCCTGAGTGCTGAGGCATGTCTCCCACTTTCTGAGTATCTCTGGAATATCTTCCCAACCTTTCTTTTGTGCAGTCAGGCTCTGTTCTCCTCAGCTGCCCATTTTTACTTGCACAGTAGCTTCTCCTGGTTTCCTGTCCTGTCCCCATGGTGTTCACAGCAGGGCAGTATGCTTTGTAGCTGAATCCAGAAGCCATGGTCTGTGTCGGCTTCCATCTTTGCCTGGAAGGCAGCCAGAATCTCAGCACAGCATGAAGACAAAGGCCATTTTGGAATTCCATTAGCCCCCAAGAAAACATCCGTGATCTTTCTATAGGCAGGTCTCAGCCTAGCTTTTGCTGATCAGATTTCATTAGAGCATCCATTCTTGCTGTTTTCTTGAGAGTCACAGACCTCCCTACACATTCTTGTCAATATAGGGAAGGGGTTAAGACTGTATGCTTTGCAGGCACCAGGATCATAATGATTTTAAAAACAAGAAAAAAAAAATCAAAACCACAGGAAACATGCATGAAATCAAGCAGGGAACAGTGAGGTGGCATCCCCGAATAAGAAGGGGGTTCTTGAGGGTGACTATTGGGCTTGAGGGTCTCTATCCCAGCCCTGTAATGCATGAAACTCTAAGATGCAAAGTACTGAACCAAGTTTCATTTTGGCTTGTGTTATTGAGGGGAAGTGAGGCGTGACTGCTATTTTCCAGACTTCTGCACTTACACCAGCTACTTATTTCTAAAGCTTAAAGCTGCAATCAAGGTAGACCTTCAGGGGAGGGAGAGGTTAAGAAGGATTGGGAGCTCAAGAGGATCTTGTCAGTGAGCTTTCGTTAGGAAACAGGCCTGTTTTGGCTCCTGCACTTCCTTTTCTCCCTAGAGCTCAGCCTGTCAGAAACGCCTTCCCACACACCACTGCCTTGCCATTTACCAGAGAATTGCGGGGGAGAGGGGCTTTTCCTGTCTGTGTGCTGAGACTCAGCCAGCCCTCAGTCTGTGGTTTTCTCTGGAGTCCACTCTCTGTGGCTTTGTGTGTTTTTCACCAGAGAAGGAACTAAGGACAAATGCAGTGAAGGGCACTTCACAAGGTCATGCTGAGGTGTCAGGCGATTGCAGAGCTGTCACCTTCATCTCCTATCACTGACCTCTAGCTGCCGAACTATGCGGCTATGCTATTGCCTCTTTGCCCTGGGAAACTAAGAAACTTCAAGGAAAGGCAAGCCAGAAATCCCAGAAAGTTGCTTCTTTCTAAAAAGAGCTGAGTGGTTTGCAGAGCTCTCATAGGGAGCCATTTGCCATTCCCTGCCATGCCAGTCTATTGCTCACAACATGCTGATTCTTTAGTTCTCTGTGTCAAATCTGCAACATACTTACTCTCCCACTTGCTTTAGGAATAGAAATATTCTCAGTTCCCTGGTATTCCTGGGGATTTCCGTTTTGTTAGTTGCTGACCTCAAGTCTCCTTTTTCAGAGAATATACCTTAGAGCTTTCCAATTACTTGAAGCACCTACAGGGTTGGACTCAAGAACTGTTATTTTAACATCTTCCTCATAACCTTTTTTTTTTCCTATAACTTTGTCTTAATCCTAGCTCACAGACAAAGAACAGCTTACCAGGGTAAATGCAGAAAGTCATTAAAGCAATAAAAGCTTTATTTCTTTGTTTATAAGAGCCCACTGCACAAATAGACTGGGAATGTGACCTCTTGTTTTTTTTCCTCCAGAACAGTATCGTTAAGTGGTAGCAATAAGCTTCTCTGCCTTCCAAAATGCTACAGTTCAGCTCTCAAAACTACTTCATTTACAGCTGTTCTTTTTGTGCTTGGAACTGACCCTGAAACTCTGGAGTTGCGTTCACTGGGCAGAGATTCTCCCTTACAAAAATGCCACCCACATCTTTCAGCTATCAGCTATATTCAGGGAGATGATCACCAATTACTATGATTTTGTTTTGTTTTGCTTTTACCAGGCTCTCTTTGCCAGCTACTCGCAATCCAGCACCAGCCATGTACCTATGTCAGCTGGCTCTGGTGTCCGCAAGACATCAAGTGCCACTTCTAGTAACCAGAAGGCAGCCAGTTTGCACAAAGTGATGCCATCCCAGTGTACGCCTTCTCAGCTGGTTCCAAAGCCTCCAGCAAGCCACAAACAGGCAGTGGTCAGAAAAACTGCAGCCCAGAGGATTTCCAAGTAAGTTTTATTTCTTCCCATCTACAACAGGAAGCTAGCACTGGTTCTACTCAGAAGGAATATGGGAGAAGAACCTGTCTACGTGTGATTCAGACATAGGTGTTCCAGGCTGTTCAAGACAAATCTCAGAATAGCTTGACCTGTATGAATTGAAGTAAATGTGCACTGTTGTGCATTTTCATGTTTCACAGTGGCAAGGTAAGCTGGACTGTAACATCGTACAAACAAGGACATAGGAACTACCACATAGAATCAGAGAAGTGTCCTGTCCAGGCTGGGAGTCAGTTACCTAAATGCAAGTTGCTAGTGCCATTTTAGTTGCCTAGGGCTATTCTACATGAGCTCCAACTGCTGCTCCAGATAAGCACAAGTTTTCTGTAGATTTTGTGCTGTATCTGCCAGTCCCATCCAGGTGTTGCAAATAACTTGACAGCTGTGTTTAGGCACCTGAGTCACTTCCTCCTTGTTTAATCTTTGATGAGGGTTAGAGTCTGGTTGGCCAGAAGAGGCTGCCAGAAAAAAAGTAAAACCACCGATATCCTTAACAAGGTAATCTGCCCTTGTGCCAAGTTTTCCCATAATCTTAAGGTATGATGATTGACTTGTGCCTTTAGGCAGAACTGTTTATTTCATTTAACGTGTTTGTGTCTAATATAATGATTGCTTTCCTCGTTATCTGTAGAAATGCCTTATCCTTCCTTAACTTTTACTAAGCTTCTAGTTACTGTGCTTGCCATTCTAAGATAATTTGTCATTTGTTATCTTTAAAAACAAAATAACACTCACCATGAAATGTTGTTTACTGATTTTAAGTTTCCTTCCTTTCCCTTTCTTGGTGTGTCTTCTTTTCTACGTATTAGGAAAGAATATGAGCAAGGCTTCTGTTTTACATTTTCCTTACCCTTTACATTTCTTGTTAGTTCCCTCAGCTCTCTCTGTTTGTCTTCTCTTGGTCTAAAGCAGTTCTATTAGTTACATCCTTTGGCAAGTTTTTCCTCAGACGTGTTTCATTCCTGAAGGGCAAAAATTGCATTCATAACTTCCTCTTATACTCTATACCCAGAAGAGTTGTAAAGCTTTTAGAGCAGGTTCCTGTGAGGTTTCCTCGTTCTTTGTTTGCTTCCTGGTTTAAAGAGGGGAGACTTAATAACAGATTATTGATGAAAGACACTTCATAAAGATGCTGGGGCACTGTCAGTGTGTGGGAAGCTTATGTATTTCCTGCTTGTACTCTTGCTATCTTAAGAGCTAGCATATTAAGTGAATCCCCAAAACTATCTAAAAAGAAAACAAGATGTCAGTAGACTTTGTCAACTCAGCAAATGCAGATGTGAACATTAAGTCTGGCAGGTATATGTTGGTGAGTTTGCTATCTGAATTGTTTTATGTTGGATAGCTCATGTTAGTACAGGTGACAGGCTGTGTCGGTGGGTTTATCTGCTGGGCAGCAGAGATGTGTATTTGAAGATGCCGGTGTGCTGTGCTCACTTCTTGGCAGAAGAAATGTTTATCCTTGTGAGATGGAATTGCAGCTCCTTGGACAGACTTGACTTTGCTGCATTTTTGTGGTTTCTGCTCTGTGACAGGCAGGAGTGTGGGAAAACCGGAAAAAGTTTAGCACCAAAAATGCGCAGAAGGGGGAAAAAAAGCAAAAGATTCCTTCAGAATTTTAGAAAACTAATCCAAGTATTGAAGGCTGCAAGGAGCCACTCCGGAAATACTTTCCAAGTTGCCTTTCAGACTCCAGTACGAGGCTCAGAACCCATTCTTGTCATTCATGGGATCTTGAAGTAACATTTTTTCGCTTACATGGAAAACACCAGTGCCTAGCTATATTTCCTGCTTACTGAGAACTAATAATTTAAAAACTGCTATGTCTCAGTCTAATTTAACCCATCCATTGTTGTCAAGAGTAGACCAGACACGCATTGAAGAGAAGAGTGGATAGAGACAAGCCTCTACCTCAAATGAATCTAGATTAGCGATAAGAAGTATGTCTTGCATTCTCTAGCCCGTTCTTTACAGTCCCTGGTTATACTGTGCAGAGTGTTCTCAGACACTGTCTGTAGCCTGCTTTCAAGTAAATCCAGTGGCAGAAACCCCACTGTGTGTTATAGAAGACTTTGTATTAATCTAAACAACCTTATTGTTAGAAAGTTTCTCCTGATGTGCTGTCTGAATTCTTACTTTATTTCATTCTGTTGTACCTCGTTCCTCTATCCTGAACCACCCTCAACACTTTCCCTTGCAAATACTTTCCATCTTTTGAAAATTCTTCTACTTCTTAAAGTTTCCTAATGTTGTTTAGACTTGTTGAGGTTTTGTTAACCTCAGATAGTAGTTCCACCTGCCAAATCCTTAATTGTCTTGAATTTACTATATTTTCTTCAGTTTGTCGGAGTTCTTGCATTGTGGCACCCAGAATCATAGTTTTTCAGCGTGGGACTACCGTATCCTTAGGTTATAATGTGGCAGACATCCCTCTCTATAACATCTAATCTAATTTTGGTTTCTTGGCTGATTTGTTTCTCTGTAAGGTCATTTTTGATTTACTGCTCACTTTCACCCCTAATTCTTGTTGGCCGTTTTCCTGACCTCTCCTCACAGAAAATCTCATTGCTATGTATTATTTCCACAAGATTCACTGAAACTAATCCCATTCTATTGTTAAAGCTCTTGTATCTCATTTCTTTTTTTCATAGTTTTCAGTAGGTCAGACCTTTATTTCTCTGTCTGTTCTTGCACCACCTGGCTTTTGTTTAACATCTTAATTAAGATCTTTTTCAAGTTCTTTGTGGAATTCCTCTAGAGACTGAACTGTGAAGACAAACTAGAATCAACTTTGTCTCTTTGACCTCTCTATCCTTTTGCACGCATTATCATTTCTATCCTAGCCAGCACACGTGGCTTCCAGAAGAGGAGGAAAATAAGTAGTTGAAAACACTTCTACAAATAGAGTGAGATGCTGAAGATGAACATTACTGATTAATTCAGATACAGTCTAGTAGCTTGGATACTTCTCTGCCTAAAACATAAAGGAAAAGAGTAATGAAACAGCCAGACAATTCAGTCTTGTATTTTCAGGCTCTGATCTCTCTTGTTTTCTCAGTCTCACAACTTGTAAAAGGTGGTAGGTTGACTTTAAAATGGACTGCGTCCAAAGCAGACTCCTTGGTTAAGCTAATGGAGTGGAAAACTGGGGCCCACATTAAAGATGCGGAAAAAGACTACAGTGACTGGGAGAAATGGTTTAAAATGTAGCTCCGCTTAGAAACATAGACTCATGAAATGATCTCCCCAGGCTCCATGGTTTTGGTTAAATGTACTCAGATTACAAGTAGGAAGATAGATTTTTAAATAGCTGACACAAGAAACCCTTCTTTCTTTCTGAAAGTCGGATTGTGTCCTTTCCACTGCTTGTGTTGCCACTGTTCACTGTCTGTGAACCATGAAGAAACCTGCTGCTAACTGAGTGCAAAAATTTGAAACAGAAGTCACATAAATAGTATTTGTAAGCCATGGGATGAAGCAGATGTCCCTGGAAGCAGCATTTGCTGAATAGAACCTTCACATTACAGATGACAGCGTGCAAAGCAAGAAAATATATTAGCACAACTGTGAGAACCCAGAGTGAATTGGTACAGATGGTTGACAGAAAATCTTTCTGCTTTTAGGAACAACTAAATTACAGTAAATACAGATTTCTAAACTATCATTCCTATGATAACTTTTCAGAGAGCTGCTCTCTATGACAGCAACAGGGTTGACAGTTGGACTTGATGGTCTTAGAAGTCTTCAGCTTTAATGATTCTTTGATGTTTAAAGTAGGGCAAGGCTTGGACAGCCTGTGAACTGTTGGTTAACTATTAGTTAAATGAAAGATCTTCAGAGAAATACAGCTGCCAATGTTAGACCACTGTACATAAAGAGAGGAAATACCAGATAGATAAAAGGAGCATACAGTTCCTGATTTTATCAGGGAGAGAGCAAGCCCAGGATCACTGACTTTACCAGTGATAGACTGAAACACAACAACTAGTGGGGGTGTTCAACATGTGATCTACATGGCCTAATCTTTTGTACTGAATTTCTCTGTAAATATCATTCCCAGCAACTCTACTCAGGAAGAACAAATATTTCCTTCAAGTCCCAACACCACAGCACATGATCTTGCCTTGTTCTTCTCTTGGCTATTTATCTGCTTTGAACAATGCCAGCAGTAGAAGGTGCAAAGTTCTGCTCTATTGTAACTAACACAGAAATAGGGCAGAGGTGATGAATTTCTCCAGGGTTCAGGAAATCCACTCCACAACTGGGTGGAGTCCTGACTACAGTTGAACACAGCAGCAGCCAGCTGTTCTAGGACAGGCTGGCCAAGCTGGGCAAACATGCCAAAAGTAGAAGAATGGCCAAAGAGCAAGCACTGTAAAATACTATATTCCTGGTTTGTATCCTGTCCCATGTGTGCTCATTCACAGACATGGATGAAGTGTCTCAGGTGAGCTGGTTATATCACACATGTAAGGTGAGTGCTCACCAAAAAGAGGAGAGGCATCAGGAGACCAAACTTGCATCTGTTACTGAGACCACTTTTTTTGCTACTGCTGTACTGAGGCATGCTTGTTGTTTTAGCTCCTGACCATGTGGGTTAATCAGTCTGCCTGACCCTTAGACGTTTTTGGCAGCAAAAGCAGTGCATCTGAGAGACGTGCCTTGATTTAACACTCTGACACAGCTGGGCTCACTGGGCCTGCAGCTCTTAGCCCTTGGCTAGCCTTGGATCATACACACAGATACACATGTGGTGATACCTTGGCCAAGAGCAACGGAGGAACAAGCTCCCTGGCTCTGGCTCTTCACATCTGTTGCTGTCCGCTTGTCAAACCTGGTCTTTATGTGATGCAAATTTGTTAGTGTCTCCATTGGACCATTAGACACATTGTGACATCCCAGGAATAGGTTGTTAAAACAAAGGTGTTCAAAATTCAGTCAAGAAAATATTTCTTTGCATCTGTGGAACAAGAGCATCCTCCAAATTTGCAGTCCAAGGCGAGGTGGCTTAGAGGTGGCTTAATGCCTAAATGAAGAAAGTCGGTATCAATTTCAAGGAGGGTGTAGTTGCATAGCAAGCAAGAAAAAAAGGCTAATGTCAGATATTTAAGTGAAGGGGACAGTGGGGAAAAGGCTGGGTTTGTTAGTTTTAAAGACGAAGAAATTGAGGACATAACAAAAGATTGCATTGGAGAAATGGAAGCAAAAATGACACAGATGCTAGAAGCAGGAAAATGACAAAAGCAATGGGATTTCAACCAACTGAAGTAGCAAGAAAATGGAAAAGAATTTACTCAGTTTAAGTAGTGAATATGTTCCAGGACTAGAGTTTCTATCAGGACAGAGAACTTGAGAGATGAGCTTAGCATGATGAGAGATAAAGGCCACAGGTAGATCTGAGAATCAGCTGTATGGAGATGACAGTTGAAACTGCAAAAACCAAGATGTAGAAAGAAAAGGGGACAGGCAAGTCTGTAGAAGGAAATAGTGAAAGTAAAGCAGACTTAAAGGTAGAAGTGTAACTTCCTTGGCACTTTTTTTGTTGTTGTACTTGCTGACATCCTTGATACATTTTCAACTGCTTGTCTTGTATTCTACCTACTGACAGATTAGCAAGATTTGGCTGTCAACTGTGCTGCATTAATGAAGTGGAAAAGCTAATTATGAGCATGGAATGTTTAGTAAAAAGCTCAAAGATCTATCTGGATTCTCTGCCTCCAGATGGACCGTGCACTATCAGCAGAAAAAAAACCAAAAACAACATGAAACATAAGTACAGATCCCAAATTCTCTCTAAGATACAATAAACATATGTACACCTCATATAATAAACATAGGCACCTCATTTGACAA
This sequence comes from Numida meleagris, assembly GCF_002078875.1. Taxonomy (NCBI): domain Eukaryota; kingdom Metazoa; phylum Chordata; class Aves; order Galliformes; family Numididae; genus Numida; species Numida meleagris. The sequence goes on from NC_034414.1 coordinate 39,556,904, forward strand.
CAGCATTTCAGATTACAGCTGATTGAAGTAAGGAGTTGTGCTTTGCAAATGTCTTATCTGCTTTCCCTTCCCTTCCCGTATGGATTCCAATTTACTTCACCCAAATGCAACTGAGATAAAATACGGGAGTCCTTCACTGGCCATTTAGCTGCCAGAACCACCTGGATTACTGGCAGCTTGCTGACTTTGAAATTTGAAGGCAAAACATTTCTAAAAAAAACCCGCAGTAACTGCACAGATGTGCCTGAATCTGTTAGTAATCAGGTCATCATGTGAGGATTGGAGCTCACAGTGTTCTTCAGGGGAAGAGCTCAGAGTAACTGTGTTTCATGGCAGATGTGAATGCGTGAAGGAGAAGCTCTGTGGCAGAGAAACAGGAGTGTACATACAGAAGTCTGTAGTGATCAGAACAGAGTTGGGCAGGGAGGAAAAAAAGGCAGAGGGGTAAGAGGAGAAACCAAGAATAGATAGATTAGTTTTTAAAAACAGAGTAGATCATTGCAGCTGTACAACTTGAACTACTTTTATGAGTAGATTTTTTTTTTTAATATAGGAGAGCTTGGTCTCATTTTGGTAATGAGTATTTATAATAACTAAAGGAAGTGCAGTTGTTCTCCATAGAGTATTGTTTTACTGGAACTCAAATGCTGAGCTAAATGCAGGAGGATTTGCATTAAGTATCTGCTTGAGGACTGGCTCTTTACTACCGGAGACTAAACACATCCTGTAGGTCTCAGTTTCCAATACAAGTGAGAAATCTTGCCCAAATGAGTTGTCTCTACTGAGACAAGATGCAAGGACTCAGATTTTGAATGAAGCTTGTTTTTTCTAGCCCTCATCTCATGTGCATTTTTGTTTTAATGTTGCCTAATCGTTTTGCTTCAAATCACTGGAGTAAGTATACCACAGCATTACTGGTTGCGTTGTGCTTTTGGTATCATTTACCATCTGTCTTCCTTACACTTCAAAATCAGCTTCCAAGGCATGTGGGACGATTAAATACTCTAGGTGCACTGAAATCTTGTTGGTGGCTTGAGCATTCGTCTGTCATCCCCTGCCTTTTTGGAGCTGTTACTGTCACTGCCTGTTTCATACCAAATTCAGACACAGCTTCCATAGCCACAGTCTCAGTGAAATTATGTAAACTAAGAGAATTCTAATTTTTTTTTTGTTCAAGACCTTTATGCTTTCTTGGTATATCCTTTCTCATCTCTTCTAATTGACGTTTTCACTTGTTAGGGTGACCTCCACTGAAAGGCAACTTAATGGATTGCAGAACAGCCTTCGCAGCGTTGCATCCTGTGAACCAGGGTCAAATTCCACAGGTGAGTGCTGAAAACCAGGAAAGGGGAGTAGCCATGCTGGGATGCTTTCATCTTTCTCAAGAACTGTCAGTTAAAAACAGCAAGAACAACAAAAAGAACCACCTTAGCAAAAGGAAGAAACACAGCTGTCTACTCTGCACATAGTGGTTCCTAGGTAACAGCTTGGCTTCAGCTGCATAGGGAATTTATTCCTCCTGGGACTAAAAAGACTAAACAAAAGGGAGCTAAGACTGGGTTTCATAGAATTGGAAGAGGAAGATGCTTAAAAATGTGGCTAGGAAAAAAAAACTTGGCAAAAATGGCCTCTCTTTGCTTTAGGCTTTGGCTCAAAGATGCTCTGTTGTTTAAGCTTGGACTGTAATAAAAGGCCAGGACATTCTTTGCATTTTTCTTCAGTCCTGCAGAAAAGTGCCTTAGTTCAGAAAGATGTCATTGAGATTTGTGAATCAGCTGCATAGTGAAGTCAGTCAATAGAGGTGAAAGCTCCCAAAGAAAGATCACTGAGACATATAGAATCAAATCTTCATCCTTCCCTAGGGATTAATTCATTCAAAGGGGTTCCTCTGCTAATACTAAGTGAGGATCTCGGAAAATGAGGACCCAATGAAATTTTTATTGATCCAGACATATTTGCAGTAGAACGTAGTCTTGATGAACCCACATTACCCGTGGCCTGCAGTAATTTGTGATGCTGCTGCTATGGAATATATGGACAAATTATGATCTAGAGTGCTTTGAAAGAATTGTGTTTCTGATCTCAGCTTTTACTTCGAAAACCTTGAAAACGTGATTTGAGTATCACTGAAACAGTCTTGTCTGTGTTTTCACGGGCTGAAACAGAAGTTAGCAGAGAGGTGAACTGCCCAATTCATCTCTTGAATATCTAGCTCTGAAACTTAAAGGTGACATGTCCAATATTAATGTCAGTGATTTTATGGCTGATTCTCCAGCACAAACATTCAGCTAATGCACTTACTGCACAATTCTAAACTGCCTCCTACACTTTACCACCTGCCAAAAACTTCAGCTATCATAACAGAGATTTTATAGTGTGAACAGCCATAGTCAATAACAAAGGCCCTGCACCACATTGGAACGTGATAGTGTAGAAATGGAATATAATGAGATTATCAAAATAAATAAAATTTTGTCAACGCTGTAGCATATATTTAATTGACGCAAAAGTTCTCATTTACTGTATAGCTTGAGTTTTTTGCATAGTATACATAAATTTACAAGTAAATGTAAAAAAGTAGTTCTCAAGGTATGACTGGGTGGACGTATATGAAGGTGTGTGCTGAATTCTGCCCTTTTAAACAATTCTAACTACCCTCATGGTTGCCACCATGTAATTGTAGGGGTAGGCTAGCAGAGCTAGGATCTGATGAGCAAGTCACTCAAAGCTTCCTTGTCCCTAGAAGAGGTATATAGCTCACAGAATAGTGCTAAATTTTGCAGTGATTGAACAAAGTGGAGAAAATGTTTGTTCTTGGAAACTAGAGGAATGATATTTTCTTCAGCTTTGCACCAAGCCACTGGTATGCGTCAGAGGCTGCTGTGCCCAGTCTGTGTGTCTCAGAGACTACTCTGGTCCTTCCTGCAGGAACAGCTGTTTTTCTTCTTCACTCTTCATTGATTGCTTACACTAGGCCCCTGATTTCCCTCATCAACAGCTTATTTGGGGTTCCTGTTTCATATGTATTTAGTATCCTAGATACCAACTAGAAGAATTGGAGACACAACTCATAAAACAGATTACAAAATAAACTGCAAGATTTTAAAGATAGGAGGCTGTGAACAGCTCTGGAGATAAAAGAGGAGTCAAGCAGAACCTCTGTGTAAACACACGCACATGTTCAGAAATGTTTGAGAAGCTTGAATGGACTGTAACTGAATAAAAGACCGTGGGACAATTAATTGCAGAGTTGGCACAACTATTTCATACTATTGTATGAGACCGCTTCTATGAAGAAGACATCCTGGAAGAATGAGGAAGTCAGTTGAGTACCATGGTCTACCATTGCCTGCTACTTATCTGGGCCTTCATCTGACTTTGGCTGTTGTCCCTGTGGCTCTTAGCCCATTCTTTTTGTCTACTCAAATAGCCTGTCCAAGGAGTAGTAGATACTGCGGCTTTGCAGAGAAGCATAAAGGTTTCACAAATGATCTAACCAAAAGTGATGATACTCAAAATAACAGTGAGCCAGGCAGTATGGAATGTTTTAACCAGATTGAACAGAGAACAGTTCACTGGTGGTTAGTACTGCAATTGTGGAGAATAGTAGATAAGAGCTTAAGCCTACTGCACACTGAGTTCAGATTTCTTGAGATGATACAAGAGTAAAAGTCAGCATTTCTGCAAACCAGCTTAGGAATCTGAAACAAGCCCTCATATCCTCATGGCCTCACTGTAATTTTATGGAGAGACTGAAGTTCCGTTTGAATTGTATTCCGTTGGAGTAATGAGAGAGAAGGCAGAGGTTCTTATGAGTATCTTCAGACAGGAAAATCTAAAAATTGAAACCTGCAAGGTATCATTTGGGGTTATTTGTAGTGTCTGAACAGACAGTTTCTTATCTAAGTTACTGAAAGTTTTAAGAGGGTTTATTCTATTAAAGAAATAGAAGAAATATTAAGAAATATTAAGAATTATTACATCTGAGTAATATTCAGAATGCTACTGACTTGATTTTTTGCTGAAAAATCGCTTAATCTGAAGTTAGTAAGGAGACTTCTTGAGCTAGGTGGTATGCAGTTGATTTTACTCAGTGTGATTTCTAGGTCTGTATTTGAGCTTAGTTACAGGATGTTTCACACTTGTCTGTTAACTTTGAACAGTCACCTGGCTCCCATATCCACGTAAATGCCAACTTCTGAAGGTATGCGCCTCTTTGAAATAGAGTACATCAGCATCAGTAAGAACTTAGAAGTGGATCCTGATGAATAATATGGGGATTGACTAGCTGTTTTGGACCTCATCCAGGTGGAAGGCACACTGTTCTTAAGTTTTCTAGTGATTTCCTTCTCCATGCTAAGAAGGAGACTGTATTTGAACACCATCCAACTAAACTAAGATGAGTGTGCAAGCAGTGTGGTTAGCTGTAGAGTAATGAATGCAACAGCTTGCAGCAGTGATAGTGAGGAACACTTTTTTATTTACTCTTCTTTACATCTACCGCAATTCCAAGATTTTATATTTTACAAGAAATATACAAGTAGACTGTGTATTTCTGAAGTTTTTTTTATACACAAGATTATTGTATGGGAAATTCATGTATGTCTTTTCATCAGAGACATGAAATTGGAGTTGATGTTGGAGTTGATGTGCTGAGCTGTGAAGACTGTTAGCTACCACTGCCTGAACTAACATCTTCCTTGAAATGCGGACTTTATATAAGCTTGTAGAAAGAAAAGATTATTTTAGCAGGCATGCAGATGTGCAAGATTCAAAAATTGCTTTGCACAAGCAAAAGAGAAAGAAAGTCAGTAAAACACAACAGGCACTTACTCGTGACATGTAGCATAAAGGGTGGCGATGGGATGGGATGCGACGAGTACTATTGCCATTGTGCATGGCTGGTGTCAGACACCCAGCTATTTGCTACAGTAGGGTGGAATTCTCAGCTGCCCAGCCTTGTCCAGGCTTCCTCAGCTTCTGCCAGGCTCTTCTGCGGCATAGGGAGGCAGTAGCTTATTGAGCACCAATGTATTTATTTTTATGTTGATACCACATTCCCAAAAGGAACCTTGGCTACAATTTCAGCTGGTCTCACCACACTATCCAAATCCTTTCTCAAGAGCAGCTGGGAGAAGAAGTCACTCGGATTTCTGCACAGTGCATTGCTTGTACGCCTTCTCCCTCCCGCTAATCCTGTTAATTCCAGTCTTCATTTGCCACCTTCCTGGTTCTCTCTTGTTGCTGTGACTGACTGCAACAAGTGGTTTTGAGTTGGAAAGATGACCTTAAAATGAGCACCTTGAGTAACCTCTACCTCGGACGTCTTTGGCTACTCAGGCAAAATATCTCTTATGACACAAAAGAGCAACTTTTCATGTCACCTCATAACTTATCTTAATCCAGGAAGAGAGTAACAATGATCTCTTCCATGAAAATCCTTCCAGAACCACATGCCTGGCTGAGAAGCTCTCAGTGGTTTACTGAAAGGGATCAGTGGTCTGATACTGTGTACCTTGCATCAAACTTTTCCAGTGATGCCTTTCACCTTGTGAACAGCCTTTGGCACCAGCAGTAGTAATATTCTGCCAGCATCTCTGTATCCAATTTGTAGTGCCATCTCTATGCAGAGAATGGGTTATGGAGAAACACAATCATTTTGTTTTATCATATTTTGGGAAGCAATTGAGCTTAAGATGAAAGATGAGGTGAATCCTACAATTGTGTTTCCATTTTTGGGAGGGCAAAGAATCAGTTACAATGGAAGATATTTGGTTTCACGTTTGTTCTTAGAATTATCTTTCTGAAGCCATTGTTATTCGATGCACCATGACAACATCCTGGATCACCTTTCTCTCCCCTGCTGCCGTCCATGATTCCATAAAGAAGGTAGAAGATTCCATAAAGAAGGTAGAGAAAAAATCTTTTTTCTCCCTGGCATACTTGTTGCAGTTATCACATGTCAGATAATGACAGATAAGCCTGTATTACCAGATGGAGCAGAAAGGAAAGGAGAGAGGTAGAGAAGGGCCTTCTCCTTAAACTGTTTCTTGGTACTCATTGTAGAAGCCAGTTGTGACTAGCAATAAACACATACTGATGGGTCTAAAAAATACCCTTAGGATAGATGCACCACAAATTACAAACAGGGTGTGCCTGTGTTTGAGCTTATCCAGATATCAGAAAACTGTGGAAGTCTCATTAAATCTCAGCAGAGCATAAAGCTCTGCCAGAAGCAGCATTCTTGGTCCTTCTCTAGTGTTGTTAATGAGGTAATGGCCAATGCAGCTATTGCCTCTCAGCTAGAGCTGAGGGTCAGTGTTCACTTCTAATGATCAGAAATTACATTCATTGTTTAACTTGTGACAACAGCCTGCCTCTCACACCTTTAGTCAACTTTTTTGCCTTTCTTTTATGAAAGAAAGCCTTTTATGAAAGCCTTTTTCCTGTTGCTACTGATCTAATGCCACATCCTCATGGAAAGGACATTCCAAGCTTCAGGAATACTGGGAAAGCAGAAATTAAAGGAAGAACAGCCTCTAGAAATTGGCTTCCCTGTCTGAGAACTAGAACTCAGCTGGTATTTCAGGAACCTTCACTTCTGACAGACTCAAAGAAAACTCCTAAGCAGGATAAGTAATAACTTCAGGCAGCTGGCATTTTTGCCTGACTGGAGGCTGAGCTTTGCTTGTTCTCAGTAGTTAGGTGGTGGCAAACTGCCTGCATTTCCTTGCTGTGTTGGAAATGTCATTCAAGATCAGGTGTGCAAGGACCGTGGAGAGGTTATATAATGTCTTGGCTACCAATGTCTCACATCTGGCCCTTTGGCATTAAGCTACCTATGGAGAGGATGACTTTGCCCATCCAAATTGGATTTTGTTTTAATCTGGCATTACTTTATTGAGGCTAAAAATAGAAGCCAAAATATGTGTGAGTAGGGTAAAAGGAGTGTCTGAAGTTATGAAATGAAATGTGTGGAAGAGCCAGAGAAGAGAAAGCCGCAACAAACCAGAGAGTAGGAAACTGAATAAAAGAAAGCAGAATGAAAGCTGTCAAGTACAGAATGGCATCAGCAGTCAGGGTGAGGAGCCCACCCAGTGTCTTCTAAGTAATATGAGGAAGAGGGACCCTCATGCTGGCTTGCACCACCATGTCTCCATTTGTTATCAAGGCTGCTCACTGCTCTTTTACTGCAGAGAGACTTTGCTCAGTTGTATATAGTTGTGTGCATCCTGTTTGCGTCATTCCCCCCAAATACTTTATCATGCCTGGGAACTGCTGCTTTCCTTCATCTGCCCATTCCAGCAAGCCAACTTGAAATTGTGCCCAAAAGATGGGGGAGGGAAGGTTGGCCTTCAGTTGTCAGCTGTCCTAGCTTGCTAGTGTCAATCACCCAAGGATATAAATAAAACCCATCTATTTATTGCTGTTCTTAGTTGTGCTATATATTATCAAGAGAATGCTGAGCATCACACTAGGATTATAAATTCCCTCTGCTTTGGGATAAAAGATCTGAATTTCTAGATTTATTAGGGCTTTTCAGGGAGAATGTAAGCTCCTGTTTTCAACGCTGGATTCAGGAGATTTGGACATGGAAATCTGTGGCAGAAGTGAGAAGTTATGGGTATGATGACATAGAACAAACTAGTGCGAAGAAAAATGTTAGTACAGGTCCCTGACCTAGTACTGTCAACCAGCCTGGTACTCTGCTCTGTCTCATTCCTGCAACTTGGAAGCAGAGCAGATTAGGTGCTGGTGTTTAACTAAAACTGTGTACATCTGTGCTGGGAAAGTCTATACAACACTGAATTATAGCACACACATATCACATTTACACAACTCCAGTGATTTCCTATGACTCAGGCATATCCATAAAATTGAGATAAACCTTTTTGCCCATGTATAACTGTTCTAAATACAAAAGTGTTATTGTTTTTGAGGTGCAGTCGTGGATGACATGTAAACATGTGGTCAGACATATAGGCAGGTACTTCATGTTTTAACACCTTGTTAAATACTTGTTATATGTGGTGCTCACCAGAGAGAATCAACACTTCATGTTGACTGCTGTCAGTAATAATCTGTGGTTTTTCTGTTTTCTCTACTCAACCAGAATTTAAAAGTATGCAGAGTGCTCACAAGTAGCTTTAAAATGTTAAAATGTTATCAAGTTATATACATTAATATTTATGAAATAACTGAATTGTAGCAATGGGCATGAGCTATGCTTATGGTAAGAGTGCACATACTTATATGTAGGCATATAAATGCCTCTCTGTGTTGAGACCTCAAGGTAGCCACACAAGAGGAACTTACATTAGGTGTTTTTAATTCCTTTTGTGAGAAAAGATAAACTGTATTGTGCATTTCTGTAAGACAAAGAAAGCTCAAATGCCCCGTCAAGATGGGAAGATGAGGTTGAAGTTGGCTGTCTCTCTCATATGCCTTTGTTTTCTTAATATCAGGATATTGTCAAGGGACAGTTTTCTGGACTGGTATCCTATCTTAATACACATGGTTGACAGTTTTGTTCCTAATTCAGGTTCCAAACTTTCTGTGCAGTGACAGAGCTGGCAATGCTGCTTTCTAAACATCTTTCCAGATCCTCTGTGCTGTGTGATGCTTGGCTCTATGCTGGGCTTTCAAGGAGAGTGTATTTTTAAAAATAAAGCAATATTTTTAATAAACTCAGCTCTCAACAAGTGTTGCTCACATTTAGGAGCAAGCTGATGTGCTAAGTACACCAGACAAGCTTTACCAACTAGATTAGCTGTAAAACACAAACTGTTCAAAATAAATGTGGTACATTTCTAAGTGTTTTGGAATTTTCTTTTTAAAGGAATGTCCAAGGATTTTGATGTAAAAGAAGTGACAATGAGATTGACTTTTTCCCATAACATGCCTAGGTAGGAAAATGTAGCAGTACACAGAATTAAAATCTCTCTCTTTAATAATGGGAAGAAGAAAATCTTTCCTATCCCCATTATGTTTCTTTCAAAGATCAACATTTTCACATCCCCACTATTCTGCACTGAGGTCCTCAGCATCTTTGGAATGCAGAAGTAGATTCCCATACAAGCAAATGATTAAAAGGTGCATGAAAAAAAAAAAAAATTGTTCTGATGTGGGAGAAGGATTTAGAAATACTGTAGGAGCGTGTGAAAAGACGAGTTGCATTGGGGAAGTGCAGAGAGGGTATTCTGAGGCTTTAGAGGAATACTAAGAGCAATTTTTCAGACAGTGGCGTATTAATTTAGGTTTGTCATACTGTTACATGATCTCATCTCTTTCTGTAAAGAAAGGCTGTACTATAGGGAGGTTCAGATAAGGAGGAATTCAGATTTCTCGTGGTAGCTGAGATTTGCAGGGTGGTGCAGCAGCGTTTCAATAAAACAGGCCCCTCTGATTACTCAAAAGCTTTACTTTCTGGTGTTTTGTTTATGTTTTTTTTCCTCCAGCTTCTGCTTGCAGAGAAGGACTAGCATTGAACACCAGGTGAGGAATCCAGAGTCTTGCTTCAAAGTATGGGGCAAAGGAAGAAGCAGCTGTGACTTCAGACCACTGCACTCCTACAACATTCAGGGGAGAATGAACAGGAGTCCCTGCTGCGAGGACAACCTACTGAGGAGAGTACCTGAACATCTGTGGAAGCTGGAGATGCAGCTGTAAGCTGATGACTGCCTCTGAGAGCTTCTGCTCCTGAGTCTGGAGGTCCTTCCTTCCAACTCTTCCTGATCACTAACTGTGAGATCTTTTTTATAAGACAGAGGTTCTCCAGCTGTCTGTATTGTTCTTCCCAAGGTCCAAGTCTGAATGTAAAGATTCCTCATTTGCTCAGCCATTTCAGTCTGTCTTTGTCTGGTAACAGCCAGTATTCTTTGCTGTCATCACAGCAACCAGCAGCAGAGAAAAACATTAGACCATATGAGTAGAGACATCCTTACAGTTGCCATCTTGAATTTTGGCACAGAGCCACAGAAATGCTCAGTTTGAATAAAGTCATTTTATTTGTTTGTTTTGATTATAATTTCAGTTATTAATTCACACCCCCCAAAATATTTGCTCTTGGACGGGATTTTAAATCTGTCTTTGTTTCACTGTTGGATGCTTATGTTTGTGTGGTTTATTTTTGTATTTTGATTTCTGTTTGTTTGGGCTATATAAACTTTTTTAATTGGCTGATGGTTTCAGACCCAGGGTTGAACCCTAAGGCCCAAGTGGTTCCTATCAGTTGCAGTAGTCGCTTGGTGAAGCACTCCAGTTAGAATTTTCCTAATGTTATGAAAATTAATTTGCTTGTGTTAGAAAACAACATCAGCAGCTGGAAAATGTTTTGGAGAGAAGATCCACCCATGCTTAAAATGAACAGGAAGCAGCTTCAGCTCTGGCTCTTCGCTGATGCCAGGTTAAAGGAAAACTTGCTGTTTTCATGGTATTTTCCAGCTTTTCTCTTGTCAAACAGCAAGTAGTGTGACTGTGGTTCTCAAAGAGTACATTATTTCCTATTGTTTGCATCAGAGCCCTCAGAGATTGCATTTTATGAGCCTGTTTGATCTGTTTTCTTATTCCACAGCTCCCCTGTCATTTCTACACTGTATAGAGAGATCATTCTCATGTGTTGACAAATTAGATAATGATCAATCCAAAAGGCTGACAAAAACAGTGTCAGAGAGGAGAAGTGTTTTCTCTTGGAAGATTGTTTGTATTCATGTTCACTCTTGTGTTGCACATATTTCTTGTCATTCAAGACCAGATAAATTGTAAAAAGATTAAATAATTATTTTCATACCCTGTTAGCTTAACTATCACTTGCTCCAGGCATAAATTCGTAGGACAGAACATGCATTTTTCTATTTCTGTTCCATTCACGCACGTGACAAAGATCAAATACTTCATTTATCCAAAATGTTATTTCATTGGCTTATGTTTCAGTTCCTAGGCAGTCGTGATCCTGTTTGCTTTCCTTGCATCTTTCATCTGTGTTCTTCAAGTATCACTGCATCATGTGTCCACTGCTTTTTCCACTATCCTCTATGAGCAAGAGTTCTGAAAAATCTTGTGATGTTACTTTCAGATCAAGTCTCTTCTGTACTCTTCCAATTACACTCAGAGATCTCTGAGATAGATGTTTCTAATGTTTCTACTAGTGTGTTACATTGTTGACTCATCATCAGTGAAAATTCAGACGCAGAATTTCTTACTTCAAACTTCTGTGCATCCCAAGCTGCTGTGGGCTTCAAGACCTTGGGTCTGTCTTCTGATAGCTTACTCTGCTACGTTTGGTGTTGACTATAACCTCCAGCTCTGTTTCAGAACTATCTGAAGAGCAATTTCCCTACAAGATCTAGCTTCAGTAGATAACTGATTCCATTCCTTGCTTCCTCCTAGGGAATCCAAGTTATCCTTATTCCGCTGGGTATAATGCGCAGGACTGAGTAGCTGTAGCATATGCATCCTTGTGGAATTCTGATTTCATCTGGTTTTGTTATCTAGTTTCTTCATTCAGGGGGTTACAGCCACTACTGAACCTTTACAGTTTTGGAAGACAGATACTTTAATGCACAGCTAACTCAGGAAAGGTGATTATCTTCAGAGGATCTTTAATAGAAACAGCATTCTGTAATTGGTAATTCTGGCAAATTTGTGCTGACTTACTGTGAAAGTAGATCAATTTTTTGTCAGTTTTGCCAGTCTCCCACACACTGATTTTCAGCTAATGCTATACTCGGTTATAGCCAGCATGTTTTCTGAGCTTCTTTGCTCTGCATGTTAAACATAGCCAACAATACATCTGTAACTGTGATGATGTAGTAGAAATATGAGACATCTTGTCTCTAAGATTTTTGAAATGTCCTGAGAAATGCATGTTGCAGTAGGGGACCTTCCTTTGGAAGGGACTGGTTTTGTCAGCTTTAGGAGCAGTGAAGTCTTACATCCTTTGTTCTTGAAATTTTTTTCTTCTGCTTCCAACAAATAAAAAATCCAGAGATATCAAGACTTGTCCTCTACCTCAAGACAAACACCTAGATTTTGAACTCCTGTTCAGCCTCTTGATATATTAGGGCAGCCACAGCATGAAAGGAAATGGCAGTATTACTTTGTTTTGTGCATCTGCTGATCTCAGCTCTGAGCACTACTGCTGTTACCTTAGGAGCACATGTAATAATACAGTGGAGAATCAGGAACAAATCCTACTATTCTAGCCTCTTACTTTCTCTGCTTCTGTGTAATCTTCAGCCTGGTGCCCTTCTATGTGTTTGTGCATGCCAGATACTGTGCGTCAAATGTAACATGCTTTTTTTTTGTCTCTTTGCAGGTCTGCTATTTCCATGTCTGTCAAAAACCTCTCTCAAAGTGCTTCAGTTGAGAAATTCAGTAGAGTGGCATAAAACTGGTTTTTTGGTTTTTTTTTTTTTTTGACATCTTAGAGTGAATGCGTTTTACAGGAAGTATTTTCTTGTACAAGAGAGGAAAGGAGAATGGCAAAACATTTTGGCTTCATAGTAGTTGAACAAGAGGGGAGTACAATTATATGCATACTTCTTAAGTGGAGCATACTTTGTCTCTCTCTGCTTTTATGACATTAACTTTCCTATGTTCACCAATGAGTTTCATTGAAAGTGCCCTTGTTTACTGTTAGAAAATTGCCAGTACAAAGCCCACAGCAGTCATTCAGCAACTCCTTCAGTGGTGAGACTGGATAACGTTACCAAGGAATCCTCTTCACTCCTACTTGGTAGTGTTTGCATCACTTCTAAGTTAAGGAGTCTGTTTTATGACAAACAGTCTGTCTTGTTTGTTTTGAACAGGTGCACACCAGAGTCCTGAAGGGTGAGGTAATACAGAGTTCATACAAGCATTTTATGCTGTGTTCAGGTGATGAGCACACTACAACATTAAGAGAGAGATGTGAGATTCCTTCCAAGAAACATCTGACTTAAGGTTTACTTCATTAAACTTCCAAGGACTTTTTCCCTGTCGTTTCTACATTTGCTCCTCATTGTAATCCTCGGCTTACTATTTGAGCCTGCAGGGGTTATTGGGTGCTATTTAAATAGTTGGATTGTTGTTGTTGTTGTTGCAATAACTGGCTGATTGATCCTCTTCATACAGTTTCCTTTCTGGGCACATTATTTCTGTGGATCTGTCATGTGTTTCTCCAAAAAGAAATTTCTGAACTTTATTTAAACGTGGGACTTGACCTGTTTTTCTTCTTTCTAGAACCTCATGTTTCTAGAGCTAAGACGTTCTTGCTTATGCTAAACATCACAAGGATCTTATTTCTACAGAATCAGATCTGCCAGACAGTCCTTGAGATTGGTTATAACAAGAACACAAAACTTAGCATTCATAGTTTTCTTCATGCAGAAACTGTTAAACTGGAAAAAAAGATGAGTAAGTAGAAATGTAAGGGAGAAGGTGAAAAGGAAATTATTGTTCCAGTCTTGCATCAAATGAAACTAGCAGATAACAGATTCAAAGCAAAGGGGGAGAGAACTGTTTTCTTTCACAGTATGTAAATTACCTGTGGAACTCCTTGTTACAAGACTTTGTGGAGACAAAAGCATGTTTGTGGTTTGAAAAGGCAAGTAGACAAATTCATGGAAAAGAAATCTATTAAGGTATATTAAATACTAAAACCAAAAAATGAGCAGAAAGTTTCTAAGCCTTTTCAAGTGATTGTTTGGGGGAAGTCTCATGATGGGCTTTTCCAATTCTTAGCTTGTCTGTCAGGTATATGCTGCTGACTACTGTCACAAACAAGAGGTGGGCTATAGATGGTCTTGTAGTCTGACTTTGTATGAGTGTTCTGTTTGGTCAGTTGCAGTACAGCCTAGTAGAGCACCCAAGGCAAAGCTGCCTTTCATGGCAGTGGCATGTTCCACCAGAATTCGCTGTGGTGTTGGGCTCTCTAAGGAAAGTCTTAATTGCTGACATTTACCAAGATTGTCCACACCTTCACGTGGACGAGCACTGTATACATCGCAGAAGCTTTCAAAATATTGAAGCTTTTACAGGTGCATATGATCCACCTCTAGACCAATCAAACACTTGTGATTTTAGAGGAAAGTGGGTTGCAGTTTGGAAGTCATCCATAGTATGATATGTGTGAATGGTTAATCATTTAAATATGGAAAAAAAGTTACTTATCACTAACAGAAGCTCTTACATTATCTTGTATAAGCACACATTCGCTTCTTGCCATCTTTGTCTTCTAAAATGCTTGAGTGCAAAGCACCTTCAGGGTGAATGTGCACAGCCACAGCACATCTTAAACAATTACACTACCTGGTAGCTTTTCTTCTCACTTTAGAACCCAAATGCCTTTTCCAGAAAATGAGATCAAGTTTCTCTGCTTCTTTAGAGATGAGTAGTTAAGAAACACAAGCGGGTCATCTCCAAACTTACTGGGTTCTGTGCAGTTTCACCACAGAGGACAAAGTCCACTGAATGAAAGGTGACAAATGAGGCACCATGAGGAGTCTGCTCTGTCTGTTACCTTACCAAAAAAGGATTTCATTGGCCTTCATTGAAAATGAGTTTTCACTGCTGTTTTCAATTTAAAGGAAAGAATCACTGATGACTGTGGACACCCTGGTGTGAAGTCTTTACCAGTGGTATTCAGTGAATCATAATCATTCCCTAGAGAAAACAGTATGCTTAGCAGGGCCTCTTCTCTAAAAGGCCCCGCCTGCAGTGCACACAATGAACTTGAGAAATCTTACATTCTTTGAAAAGTAATTGCTTCTTATCTGACCTATTATTTAAAAAAAAAAAAAAAGTCTTAAGGAACAAATCTGATGCAGTTAAGAATTACGGGGCAGTTCAGAATCTATTTTCATCATTTATTTGGGACAGCTACAGGTGGTGTCATCTCTAAAAGGAATTTCAGCTCTGTATGTGGCTTTTTGCCTATATGTTTTAAGTACTACCGTGTCAAAATTCATGATTTTTTGAGTCAAAAGATTGACTCAAATTCATGAGTCAATCTTTGAAAAGTTGCTTTACTACCAAGTCCAAATGTTTGGCTGTCATTGCTCCATCATTCCACTGTAGAGAAAAACTACCTTTTTGTTCATACTGGAGAAGAAAAATGAGAAGGGATTTTCCCCCACTATTTCCATTAATTTCTATGATAGGTTCCACTATGTATTTTTTAAGAGTTTTTGCCTTATTTATGTGACCTTCTGAAAATTATGTGCTGTATCAGATATGCCCGGTACATCTGTGATGTCTATTCCATTCTTCAAGGTATGCAGATGGACAACTGTAAATCTACGAGGAGGGCAAATGAGACTGTGGCCATCTCATTAGTGTCACTAATTGCAGTTCTTATGCTTCCAGCTGCGTGATTCTTTCCCCATTTAAATCAGGGATGTCTTCCCTCTGGAAATCATGTTATTTCCACCATTTCGAATTCTAGAAATTCAATGTGGAATACATTTTGTCTATGATATCAGCTGGGAATTTTTTTTTCTTGTTCACAAATGTTTTTTTCTTGTTCACTCATCTCTCTCCATATGTTTGCTGAAAGTTCCTCTTGAAAAAAAGCTGAAAATAAAGGTCGGTGACTCTTCCTGCCAAATTGTGGCTCTGCAAGTGTTCTTAGGTCTTCTGAATGACTTGGGTAAATGCAAGTGACACTGATTAAAATAAAGGACAATTTAAGGAGTATAGTCAGCACATTGTAACTGCTGCAAAGCTATGTTTTCCTGAGATTTTATTGACATCTCCTTTATTTTGTTTCTGTCTGTTCTGT
This sequence comes from Numida meleagris, assembly GCF_002078875.1. Taxonomy (NCBI): domain Eukaryota; kingdom Metazoa; phylum Chordata; class Aves; order Galliformes; family Numididae; genus Numida; species Numida meleagris. Next base: position 39,572,664 of record NC_034414.1, read on the forward strand.
TTGTTTTCTGTTCTCCAGATTAGCACAATAGAATGCTTGGCATAGTAGTATCCAAATCGGATCTTCAGATCCTGAAGTATAGTCAGAGATATCTGTAGTAAGCATCTTTTGATGGGGAATATTCAAATTGTGTCACTCAAAACAGCTTGTTGCAAGCTGGACATCTTCCAAAGACTCTTGTTGCAAGTCAGACTATCTGCTACTGCTTTCTCCCAAAAGTGAAGTTTCTTACCAATCCTTCAAAGCACTGGAGATCTCCTAAGCATGCAGGCAGCAGAGTTTCAGCACATCAAAAGACCGTACATTTTTGGTTAAAGAAAGGCCCAGAACATGGTCACCAAGACATTCCTCAGTCATTACACTACATGCATTGCACAGATCTGCTAAGTTTCTCCCATGGCTGTACAGCAAATCTTTGCTTTGTCTGCTTCCTAATTGGGATAATAACCTCAGAAGGAAAAATAAATCCTTCCTGAAGAATGTCAGGAAATCTCTGGTTTGATATGACCCAGCTGGCTTCTTGCATCAAATAATGCACATGCACTGGTCATGATATATTATTATAATGCGTCATGCTAATTTTGGCATGAGAATGATGAATATCTGTATGCAGCTAGTGAAAAATGTCTGAGTAGTGGCAAACCTGGAAAGAAAGTCATCTTCACTTTTTTCAACACGCATAACCCCTATGTGTAATTATTTCTTGCATCAGTCTTTGTGGACAGCAAAGAGGTATCATCTTTGCTAGCCAGTTAAGTGGAGTGAGATATGAAGAACATCACCCTGCACACAGACCACTACCCCTTTGAAAGGAGAAATAAATCTTTGTCTCCAGAAGCTACTGCTTGCTTGAAAGAGTGGTATTCCTTGGTGTAACTCAACAGTGCCAGCATAGACCACAGGGGACAGAGCTTCTGCCTAAAAGCTGTTCAGCAAGACTGCAGGAAGTGGGAAGCCAATAACGTATGAGATTTTTTTTCCACAAACCACAGCTTTAAAGTACTTCTGTATTGTACTAGATATAAAGGTGCTTATCCCTAAGTGTATTTACCATGAAATTGTAGCCTAGTACCAGCAGAGGACCAGCTGATTGGTTGAATGCCTTCAGACCATCTCTGCCATCTTCCCTATGCTACTTAGTCCTAGGGATGGATGTTCTAAAAGCAGCTGAGTAACTGATGTCTGTAATCTATGAAAGTGGTCATTCTTGGAAACACACTGTGACATCCAAGGTACTGTGTAATGCTATTTCTGAAACTACGGGCACAAGTGGGATTTCAAGCTCAATATTTTAGAGAAGAGTAAGAATGACAAACATCAATTGGCAGTTTTCATTTGCTGTATTTCTCAGTGATGTATCTGCATTCATTTCTAAGTTTGTTTCCCAATGAGTAAAACTGTCTCTTCTGTTTTGACTTGCTGCATGATAAAGGACCTTGCATTTGTACAGGGTATCTGAAGCCTCTCTTCAAGAGAGGACAAAAGACACTGAGTTTAGTTGTGTCCCTCTGTCGGTTGTGGAGCTGCATAAAGAATGAAAAAGGGCATGAATGGCTTCCCTTGAAATGAAAGAAAACATTTGTAAAGCAGAGACCTGGATGTTCAAACGTTCTTGTGCTAAATATCATAGTACACATGTTAATTATTTTTATATAGCTTTTGATCAATATATTCTAATGATTTTGATCATAACAAAATGTTGATGGACATTTTAAATAATTATAAGGCACTCTATCACTTTATCCATATCACTGCTGTTATTCTAAACCACAATTAATGCAGTTTATAGGCAGCCCTTACAGCCATCTATTTTTCTGCACTATTGCAAATCAGTATAGTTTTGCAAGTGTGTAGATACCATACCTTTGAAAACTGAAAACTGCATTTTCTTGATAGATTTTATTGCTTTCCAGTTGCGTGTTAAGAGAAGAAAACTCAGTACTATATAGCTGATGCTTTGTATGCTACTAGAAACACATGCGTTGCAAAAGGGGCCTTTCCTCGTATGGACCTGGCTCTTTGAGCTGTATCCTGCTCACACTGTGGTGCTCAACCTGTACTGTATTGGACTTTGGATCGTATTGAAGACATATGCCTCGTAAGACACTGCAGGCAATGGGTCCTCTTCTGCCATGGGATGGCTGTAGTGGTTTCACTGACAAAGTAAGCTGAGCTGGGAGGCCTCCTTTATTTCTGCTCTGATGAGGACACCCTTGTCATTGGTAAGGAAAGCTCCATAGCAGATTGAATAATAAGCAAAGGATCTGTTAACAGGGAGAATGGAAAATGGATAACTACAGCAGGAAGAGATGTGAGACATCACAGGACAGAGCAAAACAGACCCATGACATTGCTGGAGAAGTGGACACGTATGTTTGTCTTTTTATCTTAGATTGCTTTTGGACGTGGTCTGTTTTGTTTACCATAGGTACTGATGCCTGTTGGTTCTGGCAAGGTGAAGCACTAATCGGGGCATACTCCTGTAACTGAGATGTTTTACTGCTTTTTTCTAAGTGCTGTGAGATAGCTAGAGACCATCCAGCACCAGAGAATAGACCAGAGAATTTTAAAGACTCATTTAGTCTGCAAAAAGTGCATGATTTGCTGAAATATCAGTGTATGTTCCTGCACTTACAGAAGCATTGTCCCTTGCAGAGCTCTGCGCTGCATGATAGCCTGAAAAACAAAGTGTTGAACTTCAGGTCTAGGCCTCTTGCATGCTGTAATAGAGTATGCCACAGAGAAACAGGATTACGCAGATGGTGATTTGATGGTCTGGGTAGGATCTTCCCTATGGCAGGGCAGAATAGTGTTTTTTCACTCTTTCTAACCACTGATCTTTGTTTAAGAGAGGGACAGTGTGCTGGGATTGTTTTCATCAGCTTCTGTTTGTTCCTGGGGATAACAAAGGGGAACTGTTGGGAGCCGTATTCATTGCTGGCAGTGAAGAACTCACTTTTTCTTTCCCATTGTCTTTGTCAATTTGCCACCTAGTAACAGAGCAGATAGAGAACTCTCTGCTGCTGGTCCTTCTCACACAAATGTCCTGAAATGTTTTAGTAAGCCTGGGCCCAGGAGTGGATTCAATCTCTTATTAACCCCATGTCAGTAGTACAGTTTGTTGAATTATAGCTCAAACAGCCCTAGGAAAGCTATTTTAACTGTAAGAAAATGAACTTGGAGCCTGTCTCACAAATCTAATTCTCAAATGCAGCTTGGAAACTGAAGTGTGGAGAGAGGAGTAACTGAGTGTTTGACTTGGGAAGACTACTGTACCCATGAGGTTACCTGTATCCTAACTGGTTGAACACCGTGGGAATCCTCTCCCCTGACCTCCCTTCTGTTTTGTCTTCTTTCCAAGCAGTTCACTGTGGCCTGCTCCCTCTGCCTCCCCTCCCTGCCACTGAGCAACAGTGAACAAGGCCTAGCACGGCAGGCTCACCTCTAGGGGCCTGCCAGAGTTAATCTGTGGGTGGTTCTGGCACACTCCAAGTGCCACGTATGACTGTGAAGCTCGTGTTCTTGCTCAGCTCTTTGCAGCTCCCCCTCCTTGTGCTTTTTCCCCTTACTAGCGAGAAAGCTCTTCAATTGGATGGGCAGCAGAGGCAGCACAGGGCTCACGAGGAACGACGACCAAAGAACAGACTGTAGCTTGTAAACCAAAACCTCCCCAGGGGCTGCTGCTGCTAAAAGGAGATTAGAGAGAATTCCTGTGCCAACTGGCATCTGGATTTCCCTCTCCCTCCCCTCCTCAGGGCAGCTGCTAAGTTTCTGGACTATCAGCATGGTAGTGTAGTTGCAATGCATGTACCTGCTCCCTCCCTTGGCAGGCATGGGCATGGAGAGCTGCACAGCAATAAATTAGTGCTGCGGGGCTGATCAGAGTGGTACATTTCGTCGTTACACCAACAAGACAGGTCAAGGAGCCCCAGGGAGATGAAAGGGATAAAGCTGAGCATTGGGGAGTGCCTCTTTCTGAGCATGTGTGCTGCAGCCAAAATGTCATGAAGGCTGGCAGGCTCCCTCCACTGACCCACCCATGCTGATCTTGCCAACTGGTGAGGGAGGAGGAGAGTTGTTTATGGGTGTACTGAGATGTTTGAGATTACATGTTATGGCAGCATGGCAGCAAGGTGTACGGAAGCAGCCACTGAGGTGCAGGACCAGACCAGGAGCTGCACTGCAAGCTGCCCATGCACAGCCCTTGCCACAAGCAATTAAGTTGTTCCACGTCGTGACACTCAACTGCCGGGGACCAGGAAGTGGGAAGGGACAGGGAGGAACTTCTGTGGTCTTTAGAACATTAAGTAGTTGTGGTTGAAGGAGAGGCAGCCTCTGGGTCTCATCTGACATGCAAGCAAGTACTAGAGGTTTGTAATTTTTGGAGTATGTGTGGCTGAAAAAAGCACACTTCTTAAAAACAGTAAGTTGATTACTTGCCAGGGTCACATCTGTGAACATTTTATAAGCATATGAAATGTTCGTGGTAAATCTGAGGGGGCTGGCCTTTGTGTACAAGTCTGTACTGGCAGAACTTATATATTCCAATGAATGTATGATTTTTGTCAGCTGTGACAACTGCAATGCCCAGATTATTTAAACAGTACTCTTGGAAGTATTTTATATTTGAGGGACGCTTTATATGAATCAATCAAAATCAGATGCCAGAGGTGACGCATCTGTCTGAGGGACATGGGAAGGACAGGGCACATACGCAGCAGACGCTGTTTGAAGGTACAAAGGAATTTCCATTCTGAGCAGTCTGGCTGACCTAAATTCTGCCCATTTCCTTGAAAAGATATTCAGGAAAAGGGAAAGATTTTAAAGTGACCAAGTATGCCACAGTAGTAGCAGTTTAAAAACAAAAAAAACATCCAACCCTTCAACAACTTCCTTGTGAGAAAGAAAAAAAAAAAA